>NC_059200.1:13543422-13595922 GCF_020615455.1 Coregonus clupeaformis | reverse complement strand
GGTAGGATAGTCAGTTTTACGAGGGCATGTTTGGCAGCATGAGTGAAGGAGGCTTTGTTGCGAAATAGGAAGCCGATTCTAGATTTAACTTTGGATTGGAGATGCTTAATGTGAGTCTGGAAGGAGAGTTTACGGTCTAACCAGACACCTAGGTATTTGTAGTTGTCCACATATTCTAAGTCAGACCCGTCGCCGAGAGTAGTGATTCTAGTCAGGCAGGCGGGTGCAAGCAGCGTTCGATTGAAGAGCATGGATTTAGTTTTACTAGCGTTTAAGAGCAGTTGGAGGCTACGGAAGGAGTGCTGTATGGCATTGAAGCTCGTTTGGAGGTTTGTTAACACAGTGACCAATGAAGGGCCAGATGTATACAAAATGGTGTTGTCTGCGTAGAGGTGGATCTGAGAGTCACCAGCAGCAAGAGCGACATCATTGATATACACGGAGAAAAGAGTCGGCCCGAGAATTTAACCCTGTGGCACCCCCATTGAGACTGCCAGAGGTCCAGACAACAGGCCCTCTGATTTGACACATTGAACTCTATCTGAGAAGTAGTTGGTGAACCAGGCGAGGCAGTCATTTGAGAAACCAAGGCTATTTAGTCTGCCAATAAGAATGCGGTGATTGACGGAGTCGAAAGCTTTGGCCAGGTCGATGAAGACGGCAGCACAGTACTGTCTTTTATTGATCGCGGTTATAATATTGTTTAGGACCTTGAGCGTGGCTGAGGTGCACCCATGACCATCTCGGAAACCAGATTGCATAGCGGAGAAGGTACGGTGGATTCGAAATGGTCAGTGATCTGTTTGTTAACTTGGCTTTTTGGCTTTGGAGGATGGATATAGGTCTGTAACAGTTTGGATCTAGAGTGTCACACCCTTTGAAGAGGGGGATGACCGCGGCAGCTTTCCAATCTTTGGGGACCTCATACGTTACGAAAGAGAGGTTGGGGGGTGCGTGCATGGGCAAGTTGCAGCGGAGGGTGCAGAGCTGGTGGCCGGGGTAGAGGTAGCCAGGTGGAAAGCACGGCCAGCCGTAGCAAAATGCTTGTTGAAATGTTTGATTATCGTAGATTTATCGGTAGTGACAGTGTTTCCTAGCCTCAGTGCAGTGGGCAGCTGGGAGGAGGTGCTCTTATTCTCCATGGACTTTACAGTGTCCCAAACCTTTTGGGAGTTAGTGCTACAGGATGCAAATTTCTGTTTGAAAAAGCTAGCCTTTGCTTTCCTAACTGATTGTGTATATTGGTTCCTGACTTCCCTGAAAAGTTGCATATCGCGGGGGCTGTTCGATGCTAATGCAGTATGCCACAGGATGTTTTTGTGCTGGTCAAGGGCAGTCAAGTCTGAGGTGAACCAGGGGCTATATCTGTTCTTAGCCAGGATTCAGACACTGCTAGAACATCAGGGTTGGCGGAGTGTGCTAACGCAGTGAATTACTCAAACTTAGGGAGGAAGCTTCTGATGTTAACATGCAAGAAACCAAGGCTTTTGCGGTTACAGAAGTCAACAAATTATAGCGCCAGGGGAGCAGGAGTGATACTGGGGGCTACAGGGCCTGGGTTAACCTCTACATCACCAGAGGAACAGAGGAGGAATAGAATAAGGATACGGCTAAAGGCTTTAAGAACTGGTCTTCTAGTGCGTTGGGTACAGAGAATAAAAGGGGCAGATTTCCGGGCGTTGTAGAATAGATTCAGGGCATTATGTACAGACAAGGATATGGAAGGATATGAGTACAGTGGAGGTAAACCTAAGCGTTGGGTAACAATGAAAGAGATAGCATCGCTGGAGGCACCGATTGAGCCGATCTCCGTGTGTGAGGGGGGTGGGACAAAGGAGCTATCTGAGACAGGTTGAGCTGGACTGGGGGCTCTACATTGAAAATGTACAGTAAGAACTAACCGAAACAGCAATAGGCAAGGCATATTGACATGGGAGAGAGGCATAAAGCAATCACAGGTGTTATTCGAGAGAGCTAAGACAACAGCTAGTAATGGCGACGAAAGTTTGAGCTGAGGCTAAACAGATAAACAGGATGGGGTACCGTATAAAGGAACAGTCCAGCAGGCATCAGCTGTGTAGCTGAGTGATCATAAGGTCCAGTGAACAGCAATAGGTGAGTCCGGGAGCAGTTCGATGGCTGCTATGGCACAGGCAAGCAGGAGGCATGGCTGTTGGTTGCGTGTGCTAGCGGGCCGGGGCTAGTAGATGGATCTTCGTGGTCGTCGCAACGGGAAGCCTGTTGAAACCACATCAGACTATTACGTCGGCAGACCAGTCGTGATGGATCGGCGGGGCTCCGTGTCAACACTAGGAGGTCCCGTCCGGTTGACAGAGAGGTAGATAGCCGGGAGATGGGCCTGGCCCGAGGCTAGCTCAAGGCTAACTGGGGCTTGCTTCGGGACAGTGGTGATTAGCCAACACGACAACAGCCATTCAGTTGCAGCTAGCTAGTTGCGATGATCCAATGTTAAGGTCCAGTGATTCCGGCAGAAAATCCGATATGCTCTGGCTCAATAGCACAATGTGCAGACTGTGCAGACTGGCCGATAATTGTCCAGGCTAGAGCTGCCTGGTAGGTAGTTAAACAATTTAAAGGCAATGCTACCAAATACTAATTGAGTGTATGTAAACTTCTGACCCACTGGGAATATGAAGAATGAAATAAAAGCTTAAATAAATAATTCTCTCTACTATTATTCTGACATTTCACATTCTTAAAATAAAGTGGTGATCCAAAATGTTTAGTTAAAGGATGGAAAGTGAGATTGTGAAATATATACGAAGAAAAAAACAAACAGGCTATTTACATGAGGACACTATAGAAAACACGACCGCACTGCTATGCCATCTTGGAATTTAATCCTAGTAAAAATTTAGGATCACCACTTTATTTTAAGAATGTGAAATGTCAGAATAATAGTAGAGAGAATGATTTATTTAAGCTTTTATTTCTTTCTTCATATTCCCAGTGGGTCAGAAGTTTAAATACACTCCATTAGTATTTGGTAGCATTGCCTTTAAATTGTTTAACTTGGGTCAAATGTGTCGGGTAGCCTTCCAAAAGCTTCCCACAATAAGTTGGGTGAATTTTGGCCCATTCCTACTGACAGAGCTGGTGTAACTGAGTCAGGTTTGTAGGCCTCCTTGCTCGCACACGCTTTTTCAGTTCTGCCCACAAATGTTCTATAGGATTGAGGGCTTTGTGATGACCACTCCAATACCTAGACTTGGTTATCCTTAAGCCATTTTGCCAAAACTTTGGAAGTATGCTTGGGGTCATTGTCCATTTGGAAGACCCATTTGCGACCAAGCTTTAACTTCCTGACTGATGTCTTGAGATGTTGCTTCAATATATCCACATAATTTTCCTTCCTCATGATTCCATTTATTTTGTGAAGTGCACCAATCCCTCCTGCAGCAAAGCACCCCCACAGCATGATACTGCCACCCCCGTGCTTCACGGTTGGAATGGTGTTCTTCGGCTAGCAAGCCTGCCCCTTTTTCCTCCAAACATAACGATGGTCATTATGGCTAAACAGTTCTATTTTTGTTTCATCAGACCAGAGGACATTTCTCCAAAAAGTACGATCTTTGTCCCAATGTGCAGTTGCAAACCGTAGTCTGGCTTTTTTATGGCGGTTTTGGAGCAGTGGCTTCTTCCTTGCTGAGCAGCCTTTCAGGTTATGTCGATATAGGACACGTTCTACTGTGTATATAGATACTTTTGGACCTGTTTCCTCCAGCATCTTCACAAGGTCCTTTGCTGTTGTTCTGGGATTGATTTGCACTTTTCGCACCAAAGTACGGTGTTTATACTTGCGTACTATTGTTTGTACAGATGAACGTGGTACCTTCAGGCATATGGAAATTGCTCCCAAGGATGAACCAGACTTGTGAAGGTCAAAAAAATATTTGGGGAGGTCTTGGCTGATTTCTTTTGATTTTCCCATGATGTCAAGCAAAGAGGCACTGAGTTTGAAGGTAGGCCTTGAAATACATCCACAGGTACACATCCAATTGACTCAAATGATGTCAATTAGCCTATCAGAAGCTTCTAAAGCCATGACATCATTTTTTGGCATTTTCCAAGCTGTTTAAAGGCACAGTCAACTTAGTGTATGTAAACTTCTGACCCACTGGAATTGTGATACAGTGAGTTATAAGTGAAATAATCTGTCTGTAAAACAATTGTTGGAAAAATTACTTGTGTCATGCACAAAGTAGATGTCGTAACCGACTTGCCAAAACTATAGTTTGTTAACAAGACATTTGTGGAATGGTTGAAAAACGCGTTTTAATGACTCCAACGTAAGTGTATGTAAACTTCCGACTTCAACTGTATGTACTTAAAAATGTATCAATTGACCAATTCGGCACATTTGGGCAGACTTGATACAAAATAGTCCAGTATTTCAATGTTTCACCAGATCAATCTGAATCTTTGCACACACTGCTGCCATCTAGTGGCCAAAATTGAAATTGCGTCTAAACTGCAATATTATATTGTGGCCTTTCTCTTGCATTTCAAAGATAATGGAACAAAGAAAATGATAGAAAACATATGTTTTTTTGTTTGTATTATCTTTTACCAGATCTAATGTGTTACATACTCCTACATTAATTTCACATTTCCACAAACTTCAAAGTGTTTCCTTTCAAATGGTTTCAAGAATATGCATATCCTTGCTTCAGGTCCTGAGCTACAGGCAGTTAGAGTTGGGTATGTCATTCTAGGCGAAAATTGAAAAAATGGGTCCGATCCTTAAGATTTTAAACAAATCAAAATATATTTTATATTTGAGATTGTTCAAAAAGCCACCCTTTGCCTTGATGACGGCTTTGCACACTCTTGGCATTCTCTCAACCAGCTTCACCTGGAATGCTTTTCCAACAGTCTTGAAGGAGTTCCCACATATGCTGAGCACTTGTTGGCTGCTTTTCCATCACTCTGCGGTCCGACTCATCCCAAACCATCTCAATTGGGTTGAGGTCAGGGGATTGTGGAGGCCAGGTCATCTGATGCAGCACTCCATCACTCTCCTTCTTGGTAAAATAGCCCTTACACAGCCTGGAGGTGTGTGGGGTCATTGTCCTGTTGAAAAACAAATTATAGTCCCACTAAGCCCAAACCAGATGGGATGGCGTATCGCTGCAGAATGCTGTGGTAGCCATGCTGGTTAAGTGTGCCTTGAATTCTAAATAAATCACAGACAGTGTCACCAGCAAAGCACCCCCACACCATAACACCTCCTCATCCATGCTTTACGGTGGGAAATACACATGCAGAGATCATCCGTTCACCCACACCGCGTCTTACAAAGACACGGCAGTTTGAACCAAAAATCTCCAATTGGACTCCAGACCAAAGGACACATTTCCACCGGTCTAATGTCCATTGCTCGTGTTTCTTGGCCCAAGCAGGTCTCCTCTTCTTATTTGTGTCCTTTAGTAGTGGTTTCTTTGCAGCAATTCAACCATGAAGTCCTGATTCACACAGTTTCCTCTGAACAGTTGATGTTGAGATGTGTCTGGTACTTGAACTCTGTGAAGCATTTATTTGGGCTGCAATTTCTGAGGCTGGTAACTCTACTGAACTTATCCTCTGCAGCAGAGGTAACTCTGGGTCTTCCTTTCCTGTGGCGGTCCTCATGAGAGCCAGTTTCATCATAGCGCTTGATGGTTCTTGCGACAGCACTTGAAGAAACGTTCAAAGTTCTTGACATTTTCTCTATTGACTGACCTTCATGTCTTAAAGTAATAATGGACTGTCGTTTCTCTTTGCTTATTTGAGCTGTTCTTGCCATAATATGGACTTGGTCTTTTACCAAATAGGGCTATCTTCTGTATACCCCCCTTACATTTACATTTACATTTACGTCATTTAGCAGACGCTCTTATCCAGAGCGACTTACAAATTGGTGCATTCACCCTATAGCCAGTGGGATAACCACTTTACAATATGTTTTTTTTTTTTTTTTAGGGGGGTAGAAGGATTACTTTATCCTATCCCAGGTATTCCTTAAAGAGGTGGGGTTTCAAATGCCTCCGGAAGGTGGTGAGTGACTCCGCTGTCCTGGCGTCGTGAGGGAGCTTGTTCCACCATTGGGGTGCCAGAGCAGCGAACAGTTTTGACTGGGCTGAGCGGGAACTATGCTTCCGCAGAGGAAGGGAGCCAGCAGGCCAGAGGTGGATGAACGCAATGCCCTCGTTTGGGTGTAGGGACTGATCAGAGCCTGAAGGTACAGAGGTGCCGATCCCCTCACAGCTCCATAGGCAAGCACCATGGTCTTGTAACAGATGCGAGCTTCAACTGGAAGCCAGTGGAGTGTGCGGAGGAGTGGGGTGACGTGAGAGAACTTGGGAAGGTTGAACACCAGACGGGCTGTGGCATTCTGGATGAGTTGTAGGGGTTTAATGGCACAGGCAGGGAGCCCAGCCAACAGTGAGTTGCAGTAATCCAGACGGGAGATGACAAGTGCCTGGATTAGGACCTGTGCCACTTCCTGTGTAAGGCAGGGTCGTACTCTCCGAATGTTGTAGAGCATGAACCTGCAGGATCGGGTCACCGCCTTGATGTTAGCAGAGAACGACAGGGTGTTGTCCAGGGTCACGCCAAGGCTCTTCACACTCTGGGAGGAGGACACAACGGAGTTGTCAACCGTGATGGCGAGATCATGGAACGGGCAGTCCTTCCCCGGGAGGAAGAGCAGCTCCGTCTTGCCAAGGTTCAGCTTGAGGTGGTGATCCGTCATCCATACTGATATGTCTGCCAGACATGCAGAGATGCGATTCGCCACCTGGTTATCAGAAGGGGGAAAGGAGAAGATTAGTTGTGTATCGTCAGCGTAGCAATGATAGGAGAGGCCATGTGAGGATATGACAGAGCCAAGTGACTTGGTGTATAGGGAGAATAGGAGAGGGCCTAGAACTGAGCCCTGGGGGACACCAGTGGTGACCAGTGGTGTGACCAGTGGTGAGAGCACGTCACAACACAACACAACTGATTGGCTCAAATGCATTAAGAAGGAAAGAAATTCCACAAATTAACTTTTAAGAAGGCACACCTGTTAATTGAAAAGCATTCCAGGTGACTACCTCATGAAGCTGGGGTTGAGAGAATGCCAAGAGTGTGCAAAGCTGTCATCAAGGCAAAGGGGTGGCTATTTGAAGAATCTCCAATATAAATTATATTTTTATTTTGTTTAACACTTTTTTTGGCTACTACATGATTCCATATGTGTTATTTCAATGTAGAAAATAGTAAATAATAATAATAATAATAATAATAATAATAACTTGAATAAGTAGGTGTTCTTAAACTTTTGACCGGTAGATAGACACTGATATTGTTATTATTGGATATAATTAATATGAGGTTGAAAAGTGGCGGAGTTGTCCTTTAATTTGTATTATTATCATACATTTTGGGGGGAATTCTGTCGGGATCCTGGTATCATATGAACATACATAAGATGTGTAGAATTGCAGTAAAATGAGCATTAAAACTGCACATGCTTCTTCTCTCTGACAACAAGTAGGGGCAGAACGGTTTAACTGTTTGGGGTTGCGTTGCGTTGGTTGTTACTACGGCGATAAATTAGAATATCCATCCGGATCTTTGCCACCTTTGTGTGTGCCCTCAAATAGCTCCGCAGTACCCCTTCCCTACATACTGCACTATTATGGCCATGGTCAAAAGTGAGGCACTAAATTGGGGAATAGGGTGCCATTTGGGACTCAGACAGAGTGTGGGGAACACTGGCTATTCTCAACACTCAGACAGAGTGTGGGGAACACTGGCTATTCTCAACACTCAGACAGAGTGTGGGGAACACTGGCTATTCTCAACACTCAGACAGAGTGTGGGGAACACTGGCTATTCTCAACACTCAGACAGAGTGTGGGGAACACTGGCTATTCTCAACACTCAGACAGAGTGTGGGGAACACTGGCTATTCTCAACACTCAGACAGAGTGTGGGGAACACTGGCTATTCTCAACACTCAGACAGAGTGTGGGGAACACTGGCTATTCTCAACACTCAGACAGAGTGTGGGGAACACTGGCTATTCTCAACACTCAGACAGAGTGCGGGAACACTGGCTATTCTCAACACTCAGACAGAGTGTGGGGAACACTGGCTATTCTCAACACTCAGACAGAGTGTGGGGAACACTGGCTATTCTCAACACTCAGACAGAGTGTGGGGAACACTGGCTATTCTCAACACTCAGACAGAGTGTGGGGAACAATGGCTATTCTCAACACTCAGACAGAGTGTGGGGAACACTGGCTATTCTCAACACTCAGACAGAGTGTGGGGAACACTGGCTATTCTCAACACTCAGACAGAGTGTGGGGAACACTGGCTATTCTCAACACTCAGACAGAGTGTGGGGAACACTGGCTATTCTCAACACTCAGACAGAGTGTGGGGAACACTGGCTATTCTCAACACTCAGGCAGAGTGTGGGGAACACTGGCTATTCTCAACACTCCAGACAGAGTGTGGGGAACACTGGCTATTCTCAACACTCAGACAGAGTGTGGGGAACACTGGCTATTCTCAACACTCAGACAGAGTGTGGGGAACACTGGCTATTCTCAACACTCAGACAGAGTGTGGGGAACACTGGCTATTCTCAACACTCAGACAGAGTGTGGGGAACACTGGCTACTCTCAACACTCAGACAGAGTGTGGGGAACACTGGCTATTCTCAACACTCAGACAGAGTGTGGGGAACACTGGCTATTCTTAACACTCAGACAGAGTGTGGGGAACACTGGCTATTCTCAACACTTAGACAGAGTGTGGGGAACACTGGCTATTCTCAACACTCAGACAGAGTGTGGGGAACACTGGCTATTCTCAACACTTAGACAGAGTGTGGGGAACACTGGCTATTCTCAACACTCAGACAGAGTGTGGGGAACACTGGCTATTCTCAACACTCAGACAGAGTGTGGGGAACACTGGCTATTCTCAACACTCAGACAGAGTGTGGGGAACACTGGCTATTCTCAACACTCAGACAGAGTGTGGGGAACACTGGCTATTCTCAACACTCAGACAGAGTGTGGGGAACACTGGCTACTCTCAATACTCAGACAGAGTGTGGGGAACACTGGCTATTCTCAATACTTTGGTAACATGCAGAGAATGGCTGTATCCCAAAAGGAGCACTATTCCCTATATTTACATTTTAGTCATTTAGCAGACGCTCTTATCCAGAGCGACTTACAGTTAGTGCATACATCACTTTTTTCATACCCCCCGTGGGAATCGAACCCACAACCCTGGCGTTGCAAACGCCATGCTCTACGAACTGAGCTACATTATATGCCGTAAAGCACTACTTTGACCAGAGCCCATAGTTCCCTGTATTAAATGGAACAGGATTCCATTTGGGATGCAGAAAATATATCCTGCTGTGTCTCTAATTCTAAAATGTATTTATCGACATCATTAATGAAACATATGTTATTTTTTTTTGTGATCCAATTGACATTTTAGTCATTTAGCAGACGCTCTTATCCAGAGCGACTTACAATTTGTGAGTGCATACATTTTTCATACTGGCACATATGTGATTAACTTAATAATTCATCACAGCCAATTCACTGACCTTTTTAATCTAATAGCCACAGTTTGAAACTGCTGTTGACCTGATTGGAAATCAGTTCTCTTAAGTAGTAGCTCGTAGCTAAATCTACATATTCAACCTGAAAGGATCTGCTCTAAACCCTATAGGAAAATGCTGTGTCATCGTAGCAGTCTTGTCTTAGCCTATAGTAGCATAGGGAAGTGTTTACATATTAGATATATTAGTTTCCATATTACATATTGCTTCTTATGGAAAATGGCGACTATTTTGCCTTTAGGGTAGGGTCCATCTTCCGTGGGGCAATGGGTTAAATGAACACTCAAAACGGACTTAAAACAAATCTGTTTTCCATGTCCACATATGAAACAAACTAATACTGCTCTTCTTTCAAATAGTCTACACGTCTTTTCAACTCTTAATGCTTCAAACTACATTTCTGTCTAATATCATCAATCACTACCAGCAATGGTGTCCAGATTTGGGACCCCCCTCTTCTTTGCCATGGTTTGGTAGAGTCCTAACTAAAGCTTGGTTAGGGGGGAGCCCACAGTTTGGTTAGGAGGGGGGAGCCCACAGTTTGGTTAGGAGGGGGGAGCCCACAGTTTGGTTAGGAGGGGGGAGCCCACAGCTTGGTTAGGAGCGGGAGGAGAGCCCACAGCTTGGTTAGGAGGGGGAGCCCACAGTTTGGTTAGGAAGGAGAGCCCACAGCTTGGTTAGGAGCGGGAGGAGAGCCCACAGCTTGGTTAGGAGGGGGAGGAGAGCCCACAGCTTGGTTAGGAGCGGGAGGAGAGCCCACAGCTTGGTTAGGAGCGGGAGGAGAGCCCACAGCTTGGTTAGGAGGGGGAGCCCACAGTTTGGTTAGGAAGGAGAGCCCACAGCTTGGTTAGGAGCGGGAGGAGAGCCCACAGCTTGGTTAGGAGGGGGAGCCCACAGTTTGGTTAGGAAGGAGAGCCCACAGCTTGGTTAGGAGGGGGAGGGGGGCCCACAGCTTGGTTAGGAGGGGGAGCCCACAGTTTGGTTAGGAGGGGGGAGTGTCACAGAGAGACAGGGAGTGTTTGGGAGGAGAGAGGGAGAGAGGGGGGAGTGTTTGGGAGGAGAGAGGGAGAGAGGGGGGAGTGTTTGGGAGGAGAGAGGGAGGAGAGAGGGAGGGGGGGGGAGTGTTTGGGAGGAGAGAGGGAGAGAGAGGGGAGTGTTTGGGAGGAGAGAGGGAGGGGGGGAGTGTTTGGGAGGAGAGAGGGGGAGAGGGGGGAGTGTTTGGGAGGAGAGAGGGAGGAGAGAGGGGAGTGTTTGGGAGGAGAGAGGGAGAGAGGGGGAGTGTTTGGGAGGAGAGATGGAGAGGGGGAGTGTTTGGGAGGAGAGAGGGAGGGGGGAATGTTTGGGAGGAGAGAGGGAGGGGGGTGTTTGGGAGGAGAGAGGGAGGGGGGGAGTGTTTGGGAGGAGAGAGGGAGAGAGGGGGGAGTGTTTGGGAGGAGAGAGGGAGGAGAGAGGGAGGGGGGTGTTTGGGAGGAGAGAGGGAGGAGAGAGGGAGGAGAGAGGGAGAGAGGGGGAGTGTTTGGGAGGAGAGAGGGAGGGGGGAGTGTTTGGGAGGAGAGAGGGAGAGAGGGGGGAGTGTTTGGGAGGAGAGAGGGAGGAGGGGGGAGTGTTTGGGAGGAGAGAGGGAGGAGAGAGGGAGGGGGGGGAGTGTTTGGGAGGAGAGAGGGAGGAGAGAGGGAGGGGGGAGTGTTTGGGAGGAGAGAGGGAGGAGAGAGGGAGTGTTTGGGAGGAGAGAGGGAGGGGGGAGTGTTTGGGAGGAGAGAGGGAGGAGTGTTTGGGAGGAGAGAGGGGGGAGGTTTGGGAGGAGAGAGGGAGGAGTGTTTGGGAGGAGAGAGGGAGGAGTGTTTGGGAGGAGAGAGGGGGAGTGTTTGGGAGGAGAGAGGGAGAGAGGGGGAGTGTTTGGGAGGAGAGAGGGAGAGAGGGGGAGTGTTTGGGAGGAGAGAGGGAGAGGGGGAGTGTTTGGGAGGAGAGAGGGAAAGAGGGGGAGTGTTTGGGAGGAGAGAGGGGGAGAGAGGGGGGATTATTTGGAGGGAGGGTGGGGGGCAGCTGCATGTGAACATAAGAACAGGGCCAGGCCCCCCGAGACAAATCTGTCAGCTTACTCACTTACTCCATTCTGTTGGTTGCCATGGTGACAGAGATGGGACAGAGGAGCAGTGGAGGAAATGTCATTAAATGGAGACCGTGGTGGGTCACACAGCTTCACACTATCTATACTATCGAGAGACCGTGGTGGGTCACACAGCTTCACACTATCTACACTATGGAGAGACCGTGGTGGGTCACATAGCTTCACACTATCTACACTATGGAGAGACCGTGGTGGGTCACATAGCTTCACACTATCTACACTATGGAGAGACCGTGGTGGGTCACATAGCTTCACACTATCTACACTATGGAGAGACCGTGGTGGGTCACACAGCTTCACACTATCTACACTATGGAGAGACCGTGGTGGGTCACACAGCTTCACACTATCTACACTATGGAGAGACCGTGGTGGGTCACACAGCTTCACACTATCTACACTATGGCGAGACCGTGGTGGGTCACATAGCTTCACACTATCTACACTATGGCGAGACCGTGGTGGGTCACATAGCTTCACACTATCTACACTATGGAGAGACCGTGGTGGGTCACATAGCTTCACACTATCTACACTATGGAGAGACCGTGGTGGGTCACACAGCTTCACACTATCTACACTATGGAGAGACCGTGGTGGGTCACACAGCTTCACACTATCTACACTATGGAGAGACCGTGGTGGGTCACACAGCTTCACACTATCTACACTATGGAGAGACCGTGGTGGTTCACACACCTTCACACTATCTACACTATGGAGAGACCGTGGTGGGTCCCACAGCTTCACACTATCTACACTATGGAGAGACCGTGGTGGGTCACACAGCTTCACACTATCTACACTATGGAGAGACCATGGTGGGTCACATAGCTTCACACTATCTACACTATGGAGAGACCGTGGTGGGTCACACAGCTTCACACTATCTACACTATGGAGAGACCGTGGTGGGTCACACAGCTTCACACTATCTACACTATGGAGAGACCGTGGTGGGTCACACAGCTTCACACTATCTACACTATGGAGAGACCGTGGTGGGTCACACAGCTTCACACTATCTACACTATGGAGAGACCGTGGTGGGTCACATACCTTCACACTATCTACACTATGGAGAGACCGTGGTGGGTCACACAGCTTCACACTATCTACACTATGGAGAGACCGTGGTGGGTCACACAGCTTCACACTATCTACACTATGGAGAGACCGTGGTGGGTCACACAGCTTCACACTATCTACACTATGGAGAGACCGTGGTGGGTCACACAGCTTCACACTATCTACACTATGGAGAGACCGTGGTGGGTCACATACCTTCACACTATCTACACTATGGAGAGACCGTGGTGGGTCACACAGCTTCACACTATCTACACTATGGAGAGACCGTGGTGGGTCACACAGCTTCACACTATCTACACTATGGAGAGACCGTGGTGGGTCACATACCTTCACACTATCTACACTATGGAGAGACCGTGGTGGGTCACACAGCTTCACACTATCTACACTATGGAGAGACCGTGGTGGGTCACACAGCTTCACACTATCTACACTATGGAGAGACCGTGGTGGGTCACACAGCTTCACACTATCTACACTATGGAGAGACCGTGGTGGGTCACACAGCTTCACACTATCTACACTATGGAGAGACCGTGGTGGGTCACATACCTTCACACTATCTACACTATGGAGAGACCGTGGTGGGTCACACAGCTTCACACTATCTACACTATGGAGAGACTGTGGTGGGTCACATAGCTTCACACTAAATGTCATTAAATGGAGGTACACCTCCAATTGCCTCAAATAATGTCAATTAGCCTATTAGAAGCTTTGAGTTCTAATGACTCCAACCTAAACTTCCGACTTCCATTGTACATCCCCTCCACCCCCCACATACTTTCCCTCCTCAAATCAGCAGATGTCATAAAGTGTTTATACAGAAACCCAGCCTAAAACCCCAAACAGCAAGCAATTCAGATGTAGAAGCACGGTGGCTAGGAAAAACTCCCTAGAAAGGCAGGAACCTAGGAAGAAACCTAGAGAGGAACCAGGCTCTGAGGGGTGGCCAGTCCTCTTCTGGCTGTGCCGGGTGGAGATAAGAGTACATGGCCATTAAGGCCAGATCGTTCTTCAAGATGTTCGAACGTTCATAGATGACCAGCAGGATAAAATAATAATCAGTGGTTGTAGAGGTTGCAACAGGTCAGTACCTCAGGAGTAAATGTCAGTTGGCTTTTCATAGCTGAGCAATCAGAGGTTGAGACAGCAGGTGAGGGAGAGAGAGAGGAAGACAGACAGAGGGTTGAAAACAGCCGGTCCGGTACAAGGTAGCACGTCCAGTCAACAGGTCAGGGTTCCATAGCCCCAGGCAGAACAGCAGAAACTGGATCAGCAGCATGACCAGGTGGACTGTGGACGGGGACAGCCAGGAGTCATCAGGCCTGGTAGTCCTGAGGCATGGTCTACGGTTGTAGTCACAGCCGTGTATATTCCCCCTCAAACCGATACCACGACGGCACTCAAGGAACTACACTGGAAACCACATATCCTGAGGCCGCATTTATTGTAGCGGGGGACTTTAACAAAGCAAATATGAGGAAAACGCTACTGAAGTTCTATCAACACATTGACTGTATTACTCGCTTAGGGAAAACACTAGACCACTGCTACTCCCCCTTTCGAGATGCCTACAAGGCCCTCCCCCGCCCTCCATTTGGCAAATCAGATCATGAATCCATTTAGATCCTCCCTTCCTATAGGCAGAAACTCAAACAGGATGTACCCGTGCTAAGGTCTATTCAACGCTGGTCTGTCCAATCAGAATCCATGCTTCAAGATTGTTTTGATCACGCGGACTGGGATATGTTCCGGGTTGCCTCTGAGAATAACACTGACGTATACACTGACATGGTGACTGAGTTCATCAGGAAGTGTATAGGGGATGTTGTTCCCACTGTAACTATTAAAACCTACCCAAACCAAAAACCGTGGATTGATGGCAGCATTCACGGAAAATTGAAAGCGCGAACCACCACATTTAACCACAGCAAGGTGACTGGGAATATGGTTGAATACAAACAGTGCAGTTATGCCCTCCGTAAGGAAATGAAATAGGCAAAATGTCAGTACAGAGACGAAGTAGAGTCGAAATTCAACTGCTCGGACACGAGACGTATGTGGCAAGGACTCCAGACAATCACGGATTACAAAGGGAAAACCAGCCATGTCACGGACACCGACGTCCTGCTTCCGGACAAGCTAAACACCTTCTTTGCCCGCTTTGAGGATAACACAGTGCCACCGACGCGTCCCGCTCCCGAGGACTGTGGGCTCTCATTCTCCGTGGCCAACGTGAGTAAGACATTTAAGCCTGGTAAACCTCGCAAGGCTGCCGGCCCAGACGGCATCCCTAGCCGCGTCCTCAGAGCATGCGCAGACCAGCTGGCTGGTGTGTTTACAGACATATTCAATCTCTCCCTATCCCAGTCTGCTGTCCACACTTGCTTCAAGATGTCCACCATTGTTCCTGTACCCAAGAAAGCAAAGGTAACTGAAGTAAATCACTATCGCCCCGTAGCACTCACTTCTGTCATCATGAAGTGCTTTGAGAGGCTAGTTAAGGATCATATGACCTCCACCTTACCTGACACCCTAGACCCACTTCAATTTGCTTACCGCCCCAGTAAATCCACAGACGATGCAATCGCTATCACACTGCACACTGCCTATCCCATCTGGACAAGAAGAATACCTATGTAAGAATACTGTTCATTGACTATAGCTCAGCATTCAACACCATAGTACCCTCCAAGCTCATCATTAAGCTCAGTGACCTGGGTCTGAACCCCACCCTGTGCAACTGGGTCCTGGACTTCCTGAAGGTAGGAAACAACACCTCCACTACGCTGATCCTCAACACAAGTGCCCCACAAGGTTGCATGTTCAGCCCCTTCCTGTACTCCCTGTTCACCCATGACTGCATGGCCAAGCACACCTCCAACACAATCATCAAGTTTGCAGACGACACAACAGTAGTAGGCCTGATTACCAACAACGACGAGACAGCCTACAGGGAGGAGGTGAGGTCCCTGGCGGAGTGGTGCCAGGAAAATAACCTCTCCCTCAACGTCAACAAAACGAAGGAGCTGATCGTGGAGTTCAGGAGACAGCAGAGGGAGCACGCCCCCTATCCACATCGACGGGACCGCTGTGGAGAAGGTGAAAAGCTTCAAGTTCCTCGGCGTACACATCACTGACAATCTGAAATGGTCCACCCACACAGACAGTGTGGTGAAGAAGGCGCAACAGCGCCTCTTTAACCTCAGGAGAATGAAGAAATTCGGCTTGGCCCCTAAGACCCTCACAAACTTTTACAGATGCACCATTGAGAGCATCCTGTCGGGCTGTATCACCGCCTGGTACGGCAACTGCACCGCCCGCAACCGCAGGGCTCTCCAGAGGGTGTTGCGGTCTGCCCAACGCATCACTGGGGGCACACTACCTGCCCTCCCGGACACCTACACCACCCGATGTCACAGGAAGGCCAAAAAGATCATCAAGGACATCAACCACCCGAGCCACGGCCTGTTCACCCCGCTATCATCCAGAAGGCGAGGTCAGTACAGGTGCATCAAAGCTGGGACTGAGAGACTGAAAAACAGCTTCTAGCTCAAGGCCATCAGACTGTTAAATAGCCATCAATAGCCAGCCTCCACCCAGTACCCTGCCCTGAACTTAGTCACTGTCACTAGCCGGCTACCACCCGGTTACTCAATCCTGCACCTTAGAGGCTGATGTCCTATGTACATAGACATGGAATCACTGGTCACTTTAATAATGGAACACTGGTCACTTTAATAATGTTTACATACTGTTTAACTCATTTCATATGTATATACTGTATTCTACTGTATTCTAGTCAATGACACTCCGACATTGCTCGTCCTAATATTTCTTAATTCCATTATTTTATTTTTTGATGTGTGTATTGTTGTGAATTGTTAGATACTACTGCACTGTTGGAGCTAGGAACACAAGCATTTTGCTACACCTACAATAACATCTGCTAAATATGTGTATATAACCAATCAAATTTCATTTGATTAGATTTTGAACAGACCAGCAACGTACTACCCTGAGACAAGGCTAAGTATAGCCCATGAAGATGGGCTATACCCTCCACTGAGGGGGCGCCAAACCGGACAGGAAGACCGCGTCAGTGACTCAACCCACTCAAGTCAAATATAGTGAAAAACAACGTGAGGCACCCCTCCTAGGGATGACATGGAAGAGCACTAGTAAGCCAGTGACTCAGCCCCGTAACAGGATCAGAGGCAGAGAATCCCAGTGGAGAGAGGGGAGCTGGCCAGGCAGAGACAGCAAGGGCTGTTCGTAACTCCAGCGCCTTGCCGTTCACCTTCACACCCCTGGGCCATACTACACTCAATCATAGGACCTACTGAAGAGATGAGTCTTCAGTAAAGACTTAAAGGTCGAGACCGAGTCTCCGTCTCTCACATGGATAGGCAGACCATTCTATAAAAAGCTTAGCATTGTTGTCGTCTATCGCCCACCAGGTGCCCTTGGAGAGTTCCTCAATGAGCTGGACACCTTGATAAGCTCATTTCCAGATGATGGCTCACCGTTCTTCGTACTTGTCAACTTCAACCTCCCGATGTCTGCCTTTGATTAATGTCTTTCCAACTCTCTCTTTCCCCTCCTTGCCTCTTTTGACCTCACCCTTTCCCAGTCCCCCCCCAACTTGTTCGCCTACTAATCTCACTGCAACCTCCCTCCAGGTCTCTGATCACTACTTTGTTTTCTGTTCTGTCTGCCCTTCTACTAAATCCTTCTCCCTCCTGTCTCCTGATTCTTCCTTTTCGACCCTACTCTCCTCCCTTTCCGCATCCTATGACTCACACTGTCCCATTTCCTGCCGGCCGTCTTGGCCCTCCCATCCTGCTCCGTGGCTGAGTGACTCTTTGCGAGCAGAATAGGGCTGTGGGCAGCTTAGAGAAAATGGAGCAAAACTAAACTTCCGGAGGACCAATCATCCTTTCATTTCATACCCTCCTCTCTATCTTCTCTTCCTCTGTATCCACTGCTAAAGCCACCTTCTATCACTCTAAATTTCCACCTTCTCCTCCTTCCTCCTTAATCCTCCACCCCTCCCCCTCCCCCTCCGTCCTCCCTCCTCCCTCCCACCACTGAAAAGAAGGTTGATGACATACGCTATTCATTCACTCAGCCTATTGAGTCCACTGGTCCCACCCTACACCTTGACCTCTTTCTCCCCTCTCTCTCCAGATGAGGTCTGGCCGCCCGACAACCTGCCAGCTTGACCCCATCCCCTCCTTCCTTCTCCAGACCATCTCTGGAGACCTTCTCCCATTCCTCACTTCCCTCATCAACTCTTCCCTGACCACTGGCTGTGTCCCCTCTGACTTCAAAATTATTTTTATTTTAAGTCATTTAGCAGACGCGCTTATCCAGAGCGACTTACAGGAGCAATTAGGGTGAAGTGCCTTGCTCAAGGGCACATCGACAGATTTTTCACTTAGTCGATTAGAACCAGTGACTTTTCGGTTCCTGGCCCAACGCTCTTAACCACTAAGCTACCTACCCCCGAGTTGCTCCCCTCCTCAAGAAACTAACACTCGACTCATCTGACATCAAAAACTATAGACCGGTATCCCTTCTTTCTTTTCTTTCCAAAACACTTGAGCGTGCTGTCTCTGATCAACTCTCTCGCTATCTCTCTCAGAACGATCTTCTTGACCCTAACCAGTCATGCTTCAAGACGTGTCACTCAACCGAGACTGCTCTTCTCTGTGTCACGGAGGCTCTCCGCACTGCCAAAGCTGACTCTCTCTCCTCTGTTCTCATCCTCCTTGATCTATCCGCTGCCTTCGACACTGTGAACCATCAGATCCTCCTCTCCACCCTCTCAGAACTGGGTGTCTCAAGCTCTGCACTCTCTTGTATTGCATCCTACCTGGCAGACCGCTCCTACCAGGTGACGTGGAGAGGATCTGTGTCTGCACCACGTACTCTCACTACTGTTGTCCCCTAGGGCTCGGTTCTTGGCCCTCTCCTCTTCTCTCTATACACCAAGTTACTCAGCTCCATCATATCCTCACATGGTCTCTCCTATCATTGCTATGTGAATGTCACTCAACTACTTTTCTCCTTCCCCCTTCTGACACCCAGGTGGTGACACGCATCTCTGCGTGCCTGGCAGATATCTCAGCTTGGATGTCGGCCCACCACCTCAAGCGCAACCTCGACAAGACGGAGCTGCTCTTCCTCCCAGGGAAGGCCTGCCCGCTCAAAGACCTCTCCATCACGGTTGACAACTCCACAGTGTCGCCCTCCCAGAGTGCAAAGAACCTTGGCGTGACCCTGGACAACACCCTGTCATTCTCTGTAAACATCAAAGCAGTGATTAACTCCTCCAGGTTCATGCTCTACAACATCTGTAGAGTACGACCCTACACAGGTAGTGGCGCAGTTCCTAATCCAGGCATTTGTGATCTCCTGTCTGGACTACCGCAAATCACTGTTGTTTGGGCTTCCCGCTTCTGCCATCAAGCCCCTGCAACTTATCCAGAACTCTGCAGCCCGCCTAGTTTTCACCCTTCCCAAGTTCTCCCATGTCACCCCACTCGTCCGTACACTCCACTGGCTTCCAGTCGAAGCTTGCATCCACTACAATACCATGGTGCTTGCCTACGGAGCAGCAAGTGGAACTGCCCCTCCCTACCTTCAGGCTATGCTCAAACCCTACACCCCAATCCAAGCACTCCGTTCTGCCACCTCAGGTCTCTTGGCCTTCCCACCCCTACTGGAGGGCAGCTCCCGTTCAGCCCAGTCCAAGCTATTCTCTGTCACCTGATGGTGGAACCAGCCTTCCCCCTGAAGCTAGGACAGCAGAGTCCCTGCCCATCTTCCGAAAGCACCTGAAACCCTACCTCTTCAAAGAGTATCTTAAATAATCCCCCTCTTCACCTCTCCCCCCCCTACCAAAAAAAACATAAAAAGCTTTCCTGAACCAACACTTGCACTTGACTTATCCCCAGTGTATTTATACCTGTGTTCTCTGTTTGTCTGTTGCCAGTTCGTTTTGTTTCGTCAAGCCTACCAGCGGTTTTCCCCTTGTTCCTGTCTTTCTCAAGTTCTGGTTTTCTAATTTTCCCATTTTTTGTTACATCTGCTCCTGCAACGCCCTCTACTGCTCATCCTGTTTCTCCTTGACCTGCCGCCACTCCCCCAGTACTCTCTCTCTCTCCTTCTCTCTCTCTCTCTCTCTGTGTGTGTGTGATTGTGTGGGCGGAGACAGGTGTGCTGGAGTCAGAGCAGATCCCCACCATACACCTTAACCAAATACATTTAAACACAGTTTTTCACAATTCCTGACATTTAATCCTAGTAAAAATTCCCTGTCTTAGGTCAGTTAGGATCACCACTTTATTTTAAGAATGTGAAATGTCAGAATAATAGTAGAGAGAATGATTTATTTCAGCTTTTATTTATTTCATTACATTCCCAGTGGGTCAGAAGTTTACATACACTCAATTAGTATTTGGTAGCATTGCCTTTAAATTGTTTAACTTGGGTCAAACGTTTCAGGTAGCCTTCCACAAGCTTCCCACAATAAGTTGGGTGAATTTTGGCCCATTCCTCCTGACAGAGTTGGTGTAACTGAGTCAGGTTTGTAGGCCTCCTTGCTCGCACACGCTTTTTCAGTTCTGCCCACAGATTTTCTATAGGATTGAGGTCAGGGCTTTGTGATAGCCACTTCAATACCTTGCCTTTGTTGTCCTTTTAGCACAACTTTGGAAGTATTCTTGTGGTCATTGTCCATTTGGAAGACCCATTTGTGACCAAGCTTTAACTTCCTGACTGATGTATTGAGATGTTGCTTCAATATATCCACATAATTTTCCTTCCTCATGATGCCATCTATTTTGTGAAGTGCACCAATCCCTCCTGCAGCAAAGCACCCCCACAGCATGATGCTGCCACCCCCGTGCTTCACGGTTGGGATGGTGTTCTTCGGCTTGCAAGCAACCACCTTTTTCCTCCAAACATAACGATGCTTATTATGGCCAAACAGTTCTATTTTTGTTTCATCAGACCAGAGGACATTTCTCCAAAAAGTACGATCTTTGTCCCCATGTGCAGTTGCAAACCGTAGTCTGGCTTTTTTATGGCGGTTTTGGAGCAGTGGCTTCTCCCTTGCTGAGCGGCCTTTCAGGTTATGTCGATATAGGACTCGTTTTACTGTGTATATAGATACTTTTGTACCTGTTTCCTCCAGCATCTTCACAAGGTCCTTTGCTGTTGTTCTGGGATTGATTTGCACTTATCGCACCAAAGTACGTTAATCTCTAGGAGACAGAACGCGTCTCCTTCCTGAACGGTATGATGGCTGCGTGGTCCCATGGTGTTTATACTTGCGTACTATTGTTTGTACAGATGAACGTGGTACCTTTAGGCGTTTGGAAATTGCTCCCAAGGATGAACCAGACTTGTGGAGGTCTACAATTTTCTTTCTGATTTCTATAGATTTTCCCATGATGTCAAGCAAAGAGGCACTGAGTTTGAAGGTAGGCCTTGAAATACATCCACAGGTACACCTCCAATTGACTCAAATTATGTCAATTAGCCTACCAGAAGCTTCTAAAGCCATGACATCATTTTCTGGAATTTTCCAAGCTGTTTAAAGGCACAGTCAACTTAGTGTATGTAAACTTCTGACCCACTGGAATTGTGATACAGTGAATTATAAGTGAAATAATCTGTCTGTAAAACAATTGTTGGAAAAATTACTTGTGTCATGCACAAAGTAGATGTCCTAACCGACTTGCCAAAACTATAGTTTGTTAACAAGAAATTTGTGGAGTGGTTGAAAAACAAGTTTTAATGACTCCAACCTAAGTGTATGTAAACTTCTGACTTCAACTGTATGTACTGACATGTATGTGTAACTGATAGATACACACTACATGTTAATGTTTATAAATGTATGTAAATTGCAAAGTATTTAGTCTGTAATGTTTTTTTCATTATGTGTCGGTCCCCAGTAAGACTAGCCGTCGCCATCGGCATCGGCTAATGGGGATCCTAATAAATCAAGTCAAATATCACAACCTGGCACAATATATCACAACCTGGCACAATATATCACAATATATCACAACCTGGCACAATATATCACAATATATCACAACCTGGCACAATATATCACAATATATCACAACCTGGCACAATATATCACAATATATCACAACCTGGCACAATATATCACAATATATCACAACCTGGCACAATATATCACAATATATCACAACCTGGCACAATATATCACAATATATCACAATCTGGCACAATATATCAAAACCTGGCAAATGTTAAAATAGCTAAATCTGCAGCTAAAACATTTTCCATCTAATATTTTAAAAGGCTGTGATGTTATTAATAGTTCTGTAACTGTGGTTGTATTCTGGAGAGTTGGCACTCTAAGGATGCATCCCAGATGGCACCCTATTTCCTATACGGTGCATCACTTTTTGACCAGAACCATGTGACCATTGGTCAAAGGTAGTGCACTGTAGAGGGAATAGGGTGACATTAGGGATTCAGACGGAACACTTTTGAAGTCTGAGTGAAGAAGGAAATTAAGAAATAACATTCTGCTGTTTCCCCTCTCCAGATTTGGAATGTTTAGTTCCTGAATTGACTGAGAGCGGTTTGTCTCATTTGAAGCTCTGTTTGATGTGGTGATGTTTTAGCAGGGTACATATGGTAATTAGGGAATGCCCCTTGATAATTAGAACATCCCAAGGTTTAGTTTCAGTCCCAAGAGCTACTGAGAGGAAAAGTAGTGAAGGGAAAGTACTAACTGCGAGCTGTTTATAGGGATGGTTGTATTTTAGACCATTAGAACAGGGAAATGTTATTCTTTCAACATGTTGTATACTCTGGTTTTTCTCTTCTCAGGTTAGAGTTAGTTTAGACTGGTTAGAGTTAGGTTAGACTGGTTCGAGTTAGGTTAGACTGGTTCGAGTTAGGTTAGACTGGTTAGAGTTAGGTTAGACTGGTTAGAGTTAGGTTAGACTGGTTAGAGTTAGGTTAGACTGGTTAGAGTTAGGTTAGACTGGTTAGAGTTAGGTTAGACTGGTTCGACTATCTTGCCCTACATTGTCCAGGTCAATCTACAGAGAGGAGTCCCTAACCCAGTAACAGTGTTAGTAGACTGGCTTACTACCCCTGGGGGTGTTAGTAGACTTGCTTACTACCCCTGGGGGTGTTAGTAGACTGGCTTACTACCCCTGGGGGTGTTAGTAGACTAGCTTACTACCCCTGGAGGTGTTAGTAGACTGGCTTACTACCCCTGGGGGTGTTAGTAGACTGGCTTACTACCCCTGGGGGTGTTAGTAGACTGGCTTACTAACCCTGGGGGTGTTAGTAGACTGGCTTACTACCCCTGGGGGTGTTAGTAGACTAGCTGACTACCCCTGGGGGTGTTAGTAGACTAGCTGACTACCCCTGGGGGTGTTAGTAGACTGGCTTACTACCCCTGGGGGTGTTTGTAGACTAGTTTACTACCCCTGGAGGTGTTTGTAGACTAGCTTACTACCCCTGGAGGCAAGACTCAGAACCTGGATTGGGGCCCGGGTCAAAAGTAGTGCACTCTATAGGGAATAGGGTGGCCCTACTGTGCAGACTAGCCGTATGATCAGTACACCTGCAGGCCAGAGTCAGAGTCTAGGTTTACATCTTAAGGTCTGTTCACACAGACAGACCACTGCAGAACACTACGACAGCCATAGCAACATGGCACCACAGAAACAGCGTGGAAGCCATCTGCTTACATCAAGAGTCTACCGGATCTATTTTGTTGCATGTGCAAACTCACACACAAACCCGGCCCATGATTCCACTGGCTTGAACCAGTGAAATGACTTTGTGATGTCTGCTTGCAGTCTGAACAGAATTTTAGGCTACATCTTGTGTATCTGTCAACACATATCTATTGTACAGTATATGCTCATCACATATCTATTGAATAATGTTCTGTGAACAGTATAACCTCTCTAAACCCAACCTGTGTTTTAGACATGAGTCCTTCTGTAGTGTACAGGTAGCCTGGGCCAGGAGATGAGGTGTAAAGACATTTAGACTGAGTGAACCTTGTGGCACATGACACAACCAATCTACCCAGTGGAATAGCACACTGAACTTCCTCAGTAAACACTGGCTGATTGGTTCATGATTTTATTGTGTGGTATTGTGTCCCAAATGGCACCCTATGGGCCCTGGTCTAAAGTAGTGCACTATGTAGGGAATAGGGTGCTATTTGGGACACAAGCTATGTCTGGCTGTGTTGAAAGAGCTCTCTGTTGCAGCCTTGAGCAGAATGCTTAGCGCTACACTAGTCTAACACTGTAGATTAAAGGGAGACGTGTGTCCTCTTCGATATGGACATCTGCTGGGTTGTATGAATAATGTAAAGGTTACCTCCTGACTGGATGAATAATGTAATTTAAAATTGTATTCTCTTATTCTCTACATCTCGTGCATCGGGAGAGAGAAAAGAGAGGGAGGGAGAGAGAGAGAGAGAGAGAGAGAGAGAGAGAGAGAGAGAGAGAGAGAGAGAGAGAGAGAGAGAGAGAGAGAGAGAGAGAGAGAGAGAGAGAGAGAGAGAGAGAGAGAGAGAGAGAGAGAGAGAGAGAGAGAGAGAGAGAGAGAGAGAGAGAGAGAGAGAGAGAGAGAGAGAGAGAGAGAGAGAGAGAGAGAGAGAGAGAGAGAGAGAGAGAGAGAGAGAGAGAGAGAGAGAGAGAGAGAGAGAGATTTTGCGCTGGCTGGCTGTGGGTGTCACGAAACGCATCTCTCTTACTGTATTCTCTCTCTCTCTCTCTCTCTCTCAATTCAATTCAAGGGTGTCAGAGTGCTGTGTGTGGATGAGTGTAGGGAATCAAGCGCAGGAACCAGGATGACTTCAACAGACTTTAGTAAATCCAAAATCAGGTAAAGAGTCGCCAACCCAACCGGGCGGCGCGAACAATTACGCACAAACACAGTGCGGAAAACAAGAAAAAGCGCACGCAGTGCGAACTCTCGAAAATGACAACAAACGAGAGAGAACAAACTCCTCTGTGGCAAGCTGACAAAATACAATCACGCATAACACCTGACCCAAACAAACAAAACTAAATAGGGAACATATAATCAAACACAAACAAGGGACAGGTGTTACAAAGAGACAAAACCAAACGAACATGAAACATAGAACGGTGGCAGCTAGTACTCCGGAGACGACGACCGCCGAAGCCTGCCCGAACAAGGAAGAGGAGCAGCCTCGGCCGAAACCGTGACAGTACCCCCCCTTGACGCGCGGCTCCAGCCGTGCGCCGACCCGGGGCTCGGGGACGACCCGGACGACGCGGAGCAGGGCGCGCAGGATGACCCCGATGGAACTCGGTCAGCAGGGACTGGTCCAATATGTCCCTCCTTGGCACCCAGCACCGCTCCTCCGGGCCATACCCCTCCCACTCCACGAGATATTGAAGACCCCCCATCCGGCGTCTCGAATCAAGGATGGACCTCACGGTGTACGCCGGAGCCCCCTCGATGTCCAACGGGGGCGGAGGAGTCTCCTCTATCTCATACTCCTGGAGTGGACCAGCTACCACCGGCCTGAGGAGAGACACATGGAACGAGGGGTTAATATTCCTATAGTCAATAGGCAGTTCTAACCTGTAACACACCTCGTTCAACCTCCTCAGGACTTTGAATGGCCCCCACAAACCGCCGACCCAGCTTCCGGCAGGGCAGGCGGAGGGGCAGGTTTCTGGTCGAGAGCCAGACTCGATCTCCAGGTGCGTACACAGGCCCCTCACTGCGGTGGAGATCGGCGCTCGTTTTCTGCCGACGGATGGCCCGCTGCAGATGTACGTGGGCAGCGTTCCATGTTTCCTCCGAGCGCCGTACCCATTCATCCACCGCAGGGGCCTCGATCTGGCTCTCGTGCCAAGATGCCAGAACCGGCTGGTACCCTAACACACACTGGAAAGGGGTTAGTAGGGTGGAGGAGTGGCGGAGAGAGTTCTGTGCCATTTCGGCCCACGGAACGTATCTCGCCCACTCCTCCGGCCGGCCCTGGCAATAAGACCTCAGAAACCTACCCACCTCCTGGTTAACACGTTCAACCTGCCCATTACTCTCCGGGTGGTAACCCGAGGTAAGGCTTACCGAAACCCCCAACCGTTCCATAAACGCTCTCCACACTCTGGAGGTGAACTGGGGGCCTCGGTCAGACACTATATCCTCGGGTACCCCGTAATGCCGGAAGACATGGGTAAACAGAGCCTCAGCGGTCTGTAGGGCAGTGGGTAGACCCGGCATGGGAAGGAGACGACAGGCCTTCGAGAACCGATCCACAACGACCAGGATGGTAGTATTCCCCTGTGAGGGGGGAAGGTCGGTAACAAAATCCACCGAGAGGTGGGACCAGGGTCGTTAGGAATAGGCAGGGGTTGTAGCTTACCCCCTGGGCAAATGTCTGGGCGCCTTACACTGGGCACACACCGAACAGGAGGAGACATAAATCCTCACATCCCTAGCTAACGTTGGCCACCAGTACTTCGTGCTAAGGCAGTGCACTGTCCGGCCGATACCCGGATGGCCAGAGGAGGGGGGACGTATGAGCCCAACAAATGAGGCGATCGCGTACCTCGAGCGGAACGTACGTCCGACCCACTGGACACTGTGGAGGACTTGGGTCGGTGCGTAACGCCCGCTCGATCTCGCCATCAACCTCCCACACCACCGGTGCAACCAGACAAGACTCTGGTAGTATGGGCGTGGGCTCAACGGACCTCTCCTCCGCGTCATACCGCCGAGACAGAGCATCTGCCTTCCCGTTCTGGGACCCAGGGATGTATGTGATTTTAAACACAAACCGGGCTAGAAACATAGTCCAGCGGGCCTGGCGAGGATTCAGTCTCCTAGCTGCCCGGATGTACTCCAGGTTACGATGGTCAGTTAGAATGAGGAAAGGGTGTTGAGCCCCCTCGAGCCAATGCCGCCACACCTTTAGGGCCTGTACCACGGCTAACAGCTCCCTGTCTCCTACGTCATAATTCCGCTCCGCCGGACTGAGCTTTTTAGAATAAAACGCACAGGGACGGAGTTTAGGTGGAGTGCCAGAACGTTGGGAAAGAACGGCCCCTATTCCGGCCTCTGACGCGTCCCACCTCTACCTGGAACGGTAAAGAGGGATCCGGATGCGCCAACACCGGCGCCGAGGTAAACAGGTCCTTCAGTCTCCCAAAAGCCCTGTCCGCCTCAGCTGACCACCGCAAGCGCACCGGACCCCCCTTTAACAGAGACGTTATGGGAGCTGCCACCTGTCCAAAACCCCCGGATAAACCTCCGGTAATAATTCGCAAAACCCAAGAACTGTTGCACCTCCTTCACAGTGGTTGGGGTCTGCCAATTACGCACAGCTGACACCCGGTCTACCTCCATCTTCACCCCTGACGCAGACAACTGGTAACCCAGAAAGGAGACCGACTTCTGAAAAAACAGACATTTCTCTGCCTTGACATATAGGTCATGCTCCAACAGCCTCCTCAATACTCGGCGCACCAGGGCTACATGCTCTGCTCGGGTAGGACTGTACACCAGAATGTCGTCGATGTACACGACTACTCCCTGTCCCTGCATGTCCCGGAAAATCTCATCGACGAAGGATTGGAAGACTGAGGGAGCATTCATTAACCCATATGGCATGACTAGATACTCGTAGTGTCCGGAAGTCGTGCTAAACGCTGTCTTCCATTCATCGCCCTCTCTAATGCGCACCAGTTATATGCGCTCCTGAGATCCAATTTGTAAAGAACTGCGCACCGTGCAGTGACTCCGTCATAGTCGCAATCAGAGGAAGTGGATAGCTGTACTTCACCGTAATCTGATTGAGACCGCGGTAATCAATACACGGGCGCAGACCTCCATCCTTTTTCTTCACAAAAAGAAACTTGAGGAAGCGGGTGAAGTGGAGGCCCGTATGTATCCCTGTCTCAGAGACTCAGCGATGTACGTCTCCATTGCCTTCCTCTCCTCTTGAGACAAGGGATACACATGGCTCCGCGGGAGAGCTGCTCCTGACTGGAGATCTATCGCACAATCCCCCCGTCTATGAGGCGGCAGCTGCGCCCGCCCTAGTCTTACTAAACACCAGTTTCAAATCCTCATACTCGGGGGAATATGCAGTGCTGTCATTAGATTCGGACTTTCCACCGAGGTCGCCCCTATGGAAACACCCAGACACCGCCCCTCACACTGGGCAGACCACCCTTTAAGAGCTTTCTCTCGCCACATAATAGTAGGGTCATGGGTCATCAACCAGGGAAGGCCCAGCACTACCGGATACGCAGGAGAGTCAATCAGATAGAGCTGAATCGTCTCCTCATGACCCTCCTGCGCCATCATTTGAAGGGGCGCTGTGACCTCCCTAATCAACCCAGACCCTAACGGACGGCTATCTAGGGCATGAACAGGGAAAGGCTTATCAACTGGAAGGAGGGGAATCCCTAACTCTATACAAAACTGGCGATCTACAAAATTCCCAGCTGCGCCTGAATCTACCAGCACCTTATGCTGGGAACGAGGTGCAACCTGTGGAAAACAAACAGGCAAGGTTAGGTGTACGACAGAAAGCTCTGGGTAAGTAGGGCGCCTACTCACCTGGGGGGACCCCCAATGCGTGACCTGCCTTCTCCTCCACCGGGGACCCTCCCCAACACCTAGCCGCGGTGTGCCCTCCACGGCCACAGTTAGTGCAGGGAACGGCCCCCTCGGGTTCCTACTCCTCCGTTCTCTAGCGCCCAGCACCCCCGAGCTCCATAGGGCTCGGCTCGGAGGTGCTGGAGAGTGGAATGGGCGAACCCCACCCGGGACGTCCACGGGTGGCGAGCAGGGTATCCAGCCGAATGGCCATGTCGACAAGTTGGTCAAAGGTCAACGAGGTGTCCCTGCACGCCAACTCTCGCTGGACGTCCTCCCGGAGGCTGCAACGAAGTGGTCTATATGGGCCCGCTCATTCCACCCTGCATCGGCTGCTAGAGTCCGGAATTCCAAGGCAAAGTCCTGGGCGCTCCTCATCCCCTGTCGGAGGTAGAACAGACGCTCCCCCGCCGCCTTCCCCTCTGGTGGATGGTCAAACACAGCACGGAAGCGGCGGGAGAACTCCGCATAGGTAGTGGTAGCGGCGTCCATTCTCCTCCATTCGGCGTTGGCCCACTCCAACGCCTTGCCGGTGAGACAGGAGATGAGGGCTGAGACGCTCTCGTGTCCCGAGGGCGCCGGGTGTACGGTGGCGAGGTAGAGCTCCACTTGCAGCAGGAACCCTTGACACCCGGCAGTGGAGCCGTCGTACGCCCTCGGGAGCGAGAGCCGAATCCCACTGGGTTCCGGAGATGGGACAGGAGGACTGACCGATGGGGATGGTTCGGTAGGTGGGGTCGTGGGTACCCCGCTGGTTTCCCATCGGTGGAGGGTGTTCATCACCCCCTCCAGGGCATGACAGACCTGGTTAATCCGATCCTCCTGCCCACGAAGACGTTCCTCCATACCTGCTGTTGGCGCGGTCGCTCCTGCTGATTCCATGGAATGTTGCGTGATTCTGTCAGAGTGCTGTGTGTGGATGAGTGTAGGGAATCAAGCGCAGGAACCAGGATGACTTCAACAGACTTTAGTAAATCCAAAATCAGGTAAAGAGTCGCCAACCCAACCGGGCGGCGCGAACAATTACGCACAAACACAGTGCGGAAAACAAGAAAAAGCGCACGCAGTGCGAACTCTCGAAAATGACAACAAACGAGAGAGAACAAACTCCTCTGTGGCAAGCTGACAAAATACAATCACGCATAACACCTGACCCAAACAAACGAAACTAAATAGGGAACATAATCAAACACAAACAAGGGACAGGTGTTACAAAGAGACAAAACCAAACGAACATGAAACATAGAACGGTGGCAGCTAGTACTCCGGAGACGACGACCGCCGAAGCCTGCCCGAACAAGGAAGAGGAGCAGCCTCGGCCGAAACCGTGACAAAGGGGCTTTATTGGCATGGGAAATATATGTTAACATTGTCAAAGCAAGTGAAATAGATGATAAACAAAAGTGAAATAAACAATCAAAAATGAACAGTAAACATTACACTCACAAAGGTTCCAAAGGAAAAGAGACATATTAAATGTCATTATGTCTATGTACAGTGTTGTAACAATATGCAAATAGTTAAAGTACAAAAGGGAAAATAAATCAACATAAATATGGGTTGTATTTATAATGGTGTTTGTTCTTCACTGGTTGCCCTTTTCTTGTGGCAACAGTTCACAAATCTTGCTGCTGTGATGGCACACTGTGGTATTTTTTATGGTCATACATTTGGCAGGAAGTTAGGAAGTGCAGCTCAGTTTCCACCTCATTTTGTGGGCAGTGTGCACATAGCCTTTCTTCTCTTGAGAGCCAAGTCTGCCTATGGCGGCCTTTCTCAATAGCAAGGCTATGCTCACTGAGTCTGTACATAGTCAAAGCTTTCCATAATTTTGGGTCAGTCACAGTGGTCAGGTATTCTGCCACTGTGTATTCTCTGTTTAGGGCCAAATAGCATTCTAGTTTGCGCTGTTTTTTTGTTAATTCTTTCCAATATATCAAGTAATTATATTTTTGTTTTCTCATGATTTGGTTGGGTCTAATTGTGTTGCTGTCCTTGGGCTCTGTGGGGTCTGTTTGTGTTTGTGAACAGAGCCCCAGGACCAGCTTGCTTAGGGGACTCTTCTCCAAGTTCATTTCTCTGTAGGTGATGGCTTTGTTATGGAAGGTTTGGGAATCACTTCCTTTTAGGTGGTTGTAGAATTTAACGGCTCTTTTCTGGATTTTGATAATTAGCAAGTATTGGCCTAATTCTGCACAGCATGCATTATTTGGTGTTTTACGTTGTACACTGAGGACATTATTGCAGAATTCTGCATGCAGAGTCTCAATTTAGTGTTTGTCCCATTTAGTAAATGATTGTTTGGTGAGCGGAACCCAGACCTCACAACCATAAAGGGCAATGGGTTCTATAACTGATTCAAGTATTTTTTGCCAGATCCTAATTGGTATGTCAAATGTTATGTTCCTTTTGATGGCGTAGAAGGCCCTTCTTGCCTTGTCTCTCAGATAGTTCACAGCTTTGTGGAAGTTACCTGTGGCGCTGATGTTTAGGCCGAGGTATGTATAGTTTTTTGTGTGCTCTAGGGCAACGGTGTCTAGATGGGATTTGTATTTGTGGTCCTGGCAACTGGACCTTTTTTTGTAACATCATTATTTTTGTCTTGGCAGACCAATCCAAACTCATCTCTCAGCATGTCCAGCCCATTCATTATCTCAGCCAATCATGGCTAGCGGGAAGGTTGCTGTCTTTTTCTGTGGCTAAACTAGCTAGGCTCATAATTTAACAATTTAATTCGTATTTACAGATGGCATACAAGTTTGTTATTAAGGCACATGAAAATTCACATGTTCCAGAAGGCATTTCTGCCAAAAAAACGCATTTTGATAAAAAAAAAAAAAAAGTTAAATTCAAATGCCTCTCCTGTGAAGTAGTGACGCGCGACATACGCCTAGTTTCCTGAAACGAGTCACATTTAACTTCAGATTCTAGTAGGGTGAGGCCGGGTGCTGCAGACTGTTCTAGTGCCCTCGCCAATTCGTTGATATATATGTTGAAGAGGGTGGGGCTCAATCTGCATCTCTGTCTCACCCCACGGCCATGTGGAAAGAAATGTTTGAGTTTTTGGCCAATTTTAACTGCACACTTGTTGTTTGTGTAGATGGATTTAATAATGTCGTATGTTTTTCCCCCAACCCCACTTTCCATCAATTTGTACAACAGACCCTCATGCCAAATTGAGTCAAAAGCTTTTTGGAAATCAACAAAGCATGAGAAGTCTTTACCTTTGTTTTGGTTTGTTTGTTTGTCAATTAGGGTGTGCAGGGTGAATACGTGGTCTGTCGTAAGGTAATTTGGTAAAAAGCCAATTTGACATTTGCTCAGTACATTGTTTTCACTGAGGAAATGTACAAGTCTGCTGTTAATGATAATGCAGAGGATTTTCCCATGGTTGCTGTTGATGCATATTCAACTGTAGTTATTGGGGTCAAATTTGTCTCCACTTTTGTGAATTGGGGTGATCAGTCCTTGGTTCCAAATATAAAGATGCCAGAGCTGAGGATGATGTTAAAGAGTTTAAGTATAGCCATTTGAAATTTGTGGTCTGTATATTTTACAATTCTCTCTCTCTCTCTCTCTCTCTCTCTCTCTCTCTCTCTCTCTCTCTCTCTCTCTCTCTCTCTCTCTCTCTCTCTCTCTCTCTCTCTCTCTCTCTCTCTCTCTCTCTCTCTCTCTCTCTCTCTCTCTCTCTCTCTCTCTCCCCCTCTCTCTCTCTCTCTCTCTCTGGATTAACAATAAAGATAAACCCAGTATTCAGTAGCACTCTGTTTTAATAACTATACAGCAGCCTCCAGAGCAGCCTCCGCAGCCACTTCCTTCACACAGCATCATCAGTTGTGTGTGTGTGTCTGAGCTGTAGCTAATGCTTTCTGGCTAATGCTATAAACAGAAGGAAGGCTGTAGCTACAGTATCAACCCACAGACGGACAGGAAGAAGTAGGAACAAAGATAATCCATGGTGACTCACTCATCCATCTATTCAGACCATGGAGATCCTGTAATTCAGTGTTTCATTCTGTGATTCAGGCTAGCTCTATACCTTCTACTGGGAGAAGACGGCTTCATTTATTAATTCAATATTAAAGTGTCTAACCACCTCAGGATACAACAACTACGACCGCTCCTGTTCTAATGACGTCATCAGTTACAACTGTGGTACTCTCGCTCCTCATGGTCTGGTTGAAATGAAAGGGAAGGCAGGCGTGTGTGTGTGTGTGTGTGTGTGTGTGTGTGTGTGTGTGTGTGTGTGTGTGTGTGTGTGTGTGTGTGGCAGCTAGTCAGTAATGTGACTGCAATATGAAAAGCCATATTTGCTACCCAAAGCTCCTCTGCTCTGCCCTGGGGACGTACACTGAATCTATCAGTGCAAACAAGCAGAGACATGACCAGCCAGGCGAGAGCAGGGAAGAAAGAGGAGAGAACAGAACCTCTGGGCAGAGAGACACAGAGGAGAGAACAGAACCTCTGGGCAGAGAGACACAGAGGAGAGAACAGAACCTCTGGGCAGAGAGACACAGAGGAGAGAACAGAACCTCTGGGCAGAGAGACACAGAGGAGAGAACAGAACCTCTGGGCAGAGAGACACAGAGAAGAGAACAGAACCTCTGGGCAGAGAGACACAGAGGAGAGAACAGAACCTCTGGGCAGAGAGACACAGAGGAGAGAACAGAACCTCTGGGCAGAGAGACACAGAGGAGAGAACAGAACCTCTGGGCAGAGAGACACAGAGGAAAGAACAGAACCACTGGGCAGAGAGACACAGAGGAGAGAACAGAACCGCTGGGCAGAGAGACACAGAGGAGAGAACAGAACCTCTGGGCAGAGAGACACAGAGGAGAGAACAGAACCGCTGGGCAGAGAGACACAGAGGAGAGAACAGAACCGCTGGGCAGAGAGGCACAGAGGAGAGAACAGAACCGCTGGGCAGAGAGGCACAGAGGAGAGAACAGAACCGCTGGGCAGAGAGGCACAGAGGAGAGAACAGAACCGCTGGGCAGAGAGGCACAGAGGAGAGAACAGAACCTCTGGGCAGAGAGACGCACCATAGACGGGGTGGTTGCCAGAAGGAATGCGTTATAATTCTGAATGGTCAGATAGCTGGCAACAATGACAAGAGCTGCAATGTGGGGAATCCTAGGTGGCTCGTTTCAGCTCGTTGTATCTTGTTCTTGATACCATGTCTTGTTTTGAGGTGTTTAGACTCATGTCATGTCTATTCCAATATGGCTAAAATGCGTTAGCTAGCTAACCAACAGCTGTAACAATGAGACAACAAGTGCTCATTGTGTAAATGTATTTACATTTTCAATAAACATTTGGAGACTAAATATAGTTTAGATGTTGTCAACAATCTAAGCCAACCTTGTCTATGTTGCCCCATAGTTATGCACAAGTTGGTTTTGTTGCTAAACAACCAACCTGAGCATGGGATGGAAGAGAAATAATTGTGTATGAGGATCCCAGGCAGAGACAGAGAGTCAGTCCAGTCCAGAGATCAGTCCAGTCCAGAGAGTAAGTCCAGTCCAGAGAGTCAGTCCAGACAGAGAGTTAGTCCAGTCCAGAGAGTTAGTCCATTCCAGAGAGTCAGTCCAGACAGAGAGTCAGTCCAGTCCAGAGAGTCAGTCCATTCCAGAGAGTCAGTCCAGACAGAGAGTCAGTTCAGTCCAGAGAGTAAGTCCAGTCCAGAGAGTCAGTCCAGACAGAGAATCAGTCCAGTCCAGAGATTCAGTCCAGACAGAGTCAGTCCAGTCCAGAGAGTCAGTCCAGACAGAGAGTCAGTCCAGTCCAGAGAGATAGTTCAGTCCAGAGAGTTAGTCCAGTCCAGAGAGTCAACACAGTCCAGAGAGTCAGTCCAGTCCAGAGATTCCAGTCCAGAGAGTTAGTCCAGTCCAGAGAGTCAGTCCAGTCCAGAGAGAAAGTTTTGTCCAGCGAGTCAGTCCAGTCCAGCGAGTTAGTCCAGTCCAGAGAGTCAGTCCAGTCCAGAGAGTCAGTCCAGACAGAGAGTCAGTCCAGTCCAGAGAGTAAGTCCAGACCAGAGAGTCAGTCCAGTCCAGCGAGTCAGTCCAGTCCAGCGAGTCAGTCCAGTCCAGCGAGTCAGTCCAGTCCAGAGAGTAAGTCCAGTCCAGAGAGTCAGTCCAGACAGAGAGTTAGTCCAGTCCAGAGAGTCAGTCCAGACAGAGAGTCAGTCCAGTCCAGAGAGTTAGTCCATTCCAGAGAGTCAGTCCAGACAGAGAGTCAGTCCAATCCAGAGAGTCAGTCAATTCCAGAGAGTCAGTCCAGACAGAGAGTCAGTTCAGTCCAGAGAGTAAGTCCAGTCCAGAGAATCAGTCCAGTCCAGAGAGTCAGTCCAGACAGAGAGTCAGTCCAGTCTAGAGAGTCAGTCCAGACAGAGAGTCAGTCCAGTCCAGAGAGTCAGTCCAGTCCAGAGAGATAGTCCAGTCCAGAGAGCTAGTCCAGTCCAGAGAGTCAGTCCAGTCGATAGAGTCAGTCCAGTCCAGCGAGTCAGTCCAGTCCAGAGAGAAAGTTTTGTCCAGCGAGTCAGTCCAGTCCAGCGAGTTAGTCCAGTCCAGAGAGTCAGTCCAGTCCAGAGAGTAAGTCCAGACCAGAGAATCAGTCCAGTTAAGCGAGTCAGTCCAGTCCAGCGAGTCAGTCCAGAGAGTCAGTCCAGTCCAGAGAGTCAGTTAGTCCAGAGAGTAAGTCTAGTCCAGCGAGTCAGTCCAGATAGTCAGTCCAGTCCAGTGAGTCAGTCAAGTCCAGAGAGTCAGTCCAGTCCAGCGATTCAGTCCAGTCCAACGAGTCACACCAGTCCAGTGAGTCAGTCCAGTCCAGCGAGTCAGTCCAGTCCTGCGAGTCAGTTAGTCCACAGAGTCAGTCCAGTCCAGAGAGTTAGTCCAGTCCAGAGAGTCAGTTAGTCCAGAGAGTAAGTCTAGTCCAGCGAGTCAGTCCAGAGAGTCAGTCCAGTCCAGTGAGTCAGTCAAGTCCAGAGAGTCAGTCCAGTCCAGCGATTCAGTCCAGTCCAGCGAGTCAGTCCAGTCCTGCGAGTCAGTTAGTCCACAGAGTCAGTCCAGTCCAGAGAGTTAGTCCAGTCCAGAGAGTCAGTCCAGTCCAGAGAGTCAGTCCAGTCCAGAGAGTTATTCCAGTCCAGCGAGTCGGTCCAGTCCAGAGAGTTATTCCAGACAGAGAGTCAGTTCAGTCCTGCGAGTCAGTTAGTCCACAGAGTCAGTCCAGTCCAGAGAGTTAGTCCAGTCCAGAGAGTCAGTCCAGTCCAGAGAGTCAGTCCAGTCCAGAGAGTTATTCCAGTCCAGCGAGTCGGTCCAGTCCAGAGAGTCAGTCCAGACAGAGAGTCAGTTCAGTCCAGAGAGTAAGTCCAGTCCAGAGAGTCAGTCCAGACAGAGAGTCAGTCCAGTCCAGAGAGTCAGTCCAGTCCAGAGAGATAGTCCAGTCCAGAGAGTTAGTCCAGTCCAGAGAGTTAGTCCATTCCAGAGAGTCAGTCCAGTCCAGAGAGATAGTCCAGTCCAGAGAGATAGTCCAGTCCAGAGAGTCAGTCCAGTCCAGAGAGTCAGTCCAGTCCAGAGAGATAGTCCAGTCCAGAGAGTTAGTCCATTCCAGAGAGTCAATACATTCCAGTCAGTCAGTCAATCAGTCAGTCAGTCAGTCAGTCGGTCCCATCAGCAGCCATATTGTCTTCCCTCTCGCTCTCTCTGGTAAAAGGAGATTAGATTGTAACCAGATACATTTTGGGGAGTATAATGATCAAACCCCAGTTGTCTGGTCAATGAAGGCTGGGGTTAAAAATGGTACAGCTCACATGCAGTCGCACACACACACACACACACACACACACACACACACACACACACACACACACACACACACACACACACACACACACACACACACACACACACACACACACACACACACACACACACACACACACACACACACACACACACACACACACACACACACACACACACACACACACACACACACACACACACACACACACACACACACACACACACACACACACACACACACTCACACTGTCCAACATAGTGCACCTACATAAAGATGCTTTAAAGTGGAATGTCATCAGGTCTGAGGCATTTCTAGGTCAGTGAGATGTGGTTCACACGTAATTGCCCAGGAGGAAGGCAGGTCAGCGCTTCACACGCTGAATGATACACCCTATGACAGCTTCCGGTGTACTGATGGGGGGGGGGAGGGGAATCTAAAAAATTAATGTAGTCCTGCTTTGTGGCATTTCGCGAAGGCTCTATGTGATACTGATCGCACTATACGTTTTTGTGGATGTAGATATGGTTGTCCTTGTTCGATAGAACCATTGGATGTCTTTCATTGATGTTCCTATCAGCGGATTCATTGCTAAATATATAAGCAGACACATTTTTTCCAGTCTCTGAACAACTACAACTAGTGAGGGGCGGTGCTTCGTGCTCTGGCCCCGTCCCTCCCCCAAGGCAGACTTTTTTGAAAGGGAGGCGGACTCTAACAACACAGTCCTTTGGGCTGAAAGAACTGACCAGACCACAATGGCCTTCAAGTGATTCCTCTCCTCAACACAAATTGAAAGATGGAGTTTTTTTGTTGTTGCTACATGGTGACATTCAACCATACATGTTTCAACCGGAATATAGCGAAGAGGATTCAAAATAAATAGTTGGCTTTACAGGTGGCTTTATCGAAGACTGCCTGTCACGTGCCTGCTCCCTCATCGCCCATGGGACTGCACTATCGACCTACTGCCTGGTTCTACCCTCCCGCGGGGGCACATCTACCCTCTCTCGCATGCAGAGACTGAAGCCATGGAGGTCTACATCCAGGCGCTGGCCCAAGGATTCCTCCGTCCGTCCACCTCTCCGGCCTCTTCCAGCTTCTTTTTCGTAAAGAAGAAGGACGGAGGTCTCCGCCCCTGTATCGATTACCGGACACTGAATAAGGCTACGGTTAAATTAATTTATCCCCTGCCTCTCATACCCACTGTGATTGAACTGATGCACGGTGCAAAGTACTTTACCAAATTGGATTTACACAGTGCCTACAACCTGGTGCACAAAGGGGGATGAATAGAAAACCGCCTTCAGCACCAGCACCGGGCACTACAAATACAGGGTAACACCCTACGGCCTGACAAATGCACCCTCTGTGTTTCAATCATTCATTAACAAGGTGTTTAGAGACATGTTGGGTCACTGTGTAGTGGTGGACATAGACGACATCTTGGTGTACTCCACTACACGTGGGCAACATGTCTCTCATGACAGGTCCTTTTTGGAGAGGCTGATGGGGCATCACCTGTGCGCCAAGGCGGAGAAGTGCCTTTTCTTCCAGCAGGCGGTCTCCTTCCTGGGCTATCGGATATCCACCGCGGGAGTGGAGATTGAAGAACAGAGGGTCACTGCAGTTCGGTCGTAGCCTGTTCCCTCCAACATCAAGGCGGTGCAGCGCTTCCTAGGTTTTTTCAACTATTTCAGACGCTTCATTAGGGGTTTCAGCACAGTGGTGGCCCCTCTCACCTCCCTCCTGAATGGAGGTCCTCGACAGCTGCGCTGGACTGGAGAGGCCAACGACGCATTTTGTGCGCTCAAGGAACGGTTTACGAACGCACCGGTTCTAGCTCACCCTGACCCATCTCTGCCCTTCATTGTGGAGGTGGACTTCTCCGAGATTGGAGTAGGGGCTGTTCTCTCCCAACGTACTGGATCGCCGCCTAAACTCCATCCATGCGCCTTCTACTCACGGAAGCTGTCTCCCGCGGAGCGGAATTACGACGTGGGGGATCGTGAGTTGTTGGCCGTCAAGAAGGCGCTGAAGGCATGGCGGCACTGGCTGGAGGGTGCTCAACACCCACTCCTTCTCTGGACGGACCACCAGAACCTAGAATACATTCGAGCAGCGAAGAGGCTGAACCCGCGTCAGGCCAGGTGGGCCCTATTCTACACCAGGGTTGACTTTACCCTCTCCTACCGGCAGGGATCTAAGAACGTTAAGGCCGATGCGTTGTCCCGGGTGCATGACACAGTGAATCGGAGGGAGGAAGTGACACCCATTATTCCCCTGTCCAGCATTGTGGCCCCTGCCGTGTGGAATGTGGACGTGGACATCCGTCAAGCCCTGCGACTGTCACACCAGCATTCGGTACTGTCACCCAGCATTCGCTTTGGCTCCCCCTCCTGTCCAGCTCAGGCGTTCGGCATCGCCGGCCTTCTAGCTGCTGCCGAACCTGCTGCTGGCAAACGCCCTTCACTCATCAACCCCGGACTTGTCTCGTCATCATTACACACACCTGGTTCCAATCCCCACTCTATCACTGTATATATACTCCCTCTGTCATTTGTCTTTGCTGGTCATTGTATATGTTGCTTGTTTTCCTGAGAGGAATCTCTCCTACTATTTCCTGAGTACTTTATATTTTGCACTGTGGGTTTCATGGTGATTTAATAAATTCAGCAGTTCTAAACCTGCGACTGCCTCTTGCCTACTCCTCTCTACACAGTTAGCTACTGTATATTGACAATTCTATTTTTAGTAACAGAGCTTATTCCAGACAAGGGTGGAATAGATTTCTACTGGATTGAGTTACTCTTATTTGCTAACGTTAACTAGCTTACATTAGCTAACATTAGTCAAAGATAGAACAAACAGAGAAACATGTTTACTCTGCTGAAGGTAGCTACCAGTCTAGATGTGGCTACCATGGCATAGGCAAATTTGTTTGACAGTGTGTATCCAAAAGATACAGTAGCTAGCTATATGATTTAGCTGATGGCTTTCAGAGTTCAATACAGGACTGTAACATTAGCTAATGTAGCTAATTGACCTAGTCCAGCTAATATTACATTACCATTCATCGTTTTACCTACCAGAGATTTACCCCGATGCTGCCAGTGGTTTGCGGCTATCAAGAATGATTCTTACGGTGACAAAAGATTATCAGAGGGATTTTGTCACGATCGTCTAAGGAAGCGGACCAAGGCGCAGCGTGTTGAGCGAACATGTTGACTTTATTAAATTAAAGCAACCACGAAACAACAAAACAAATGACGATACGTGAAGTCCTCTGTGACACTGACAGAACATGGAACAAAAACCCACAACCACAAGGTGAAAACACACAGTTTAAATATGGCTCCCAATCAGAGATAACGAGCCGACAGCTGACACTCGTTACCACTGATTGGGAGTCACACGAACAACCAAGACAACACACCCAAAGACAACCAACCAAAACACAACAAAACGAACACACCCTGGCTCAACATACAAAGTCCCGGAGCCAGAGCGTGACAGTACCCCCCCCTAAAGGCGCGGACTGCGACCGCGCCTCAAAAACCCCAAACAGGGGAGGGCTGGGTGGATATTGCTCCTCGGAGGCGGCTCCGGCTCGGGCTTGACCACCACCCTTCCTCAATCCCCCGTAGCGCCCCGGTCCGATCCGACCCAGCTGGTAGGATCTGGACTGGCGACGCGTACCCCTGGCTTGGCGCGTGAGGCAGAAACGGACCGGACCTGGCTGACGATACGCACCCTAGGCTTGATGCGTGAGCCGAACGGGCCTCACCAGGCTGACGACTCGCATCCCTGGCTTGGTGCGAGTAGCCGGAATGGGCTGGATCAGGCTGACGGCTCGCACCCTTTGGCTTGGTGCGAGTAGCAGGGACGAGCTGAACCAGGCTGACGACTCGCACCCTTGGCTTGGTGCGAGTAGCAGGAACGGGCTGGACCAGGCCGACGACTGCGTACCCCTGGCTTGGTGCGAGTAGCAGGAACGGGCTGGACCAGGCTGACGACTCGCACCCTTGGCTTGGTGCGAGTGGCAGGAACAGGCCGGGTCGGGCTGGCGACGCGCACCGTAGACTTGGTGCGGGTGGCAGGAACAGGCCGGACCGGGCTGGCGACGCGCACCGTAGGTTTGGTGCGAGGAGCAGGAACAGGCCGGGCAGGGCTGTCGACGCACACCGTGGACTTGGTGCGTAGAGCAGGAACAGGCCGGGCAGGGCTGTCGACGCACACCGTAGACTTGATGCGTAGAGCAGGAACAGGCCGGGCAGGGCTGTCGACGCACACCGTAGACTTGGTGCGTAGAGCAGGAACAGGCCGGGCAGGGCTGTCGACGCACACCGTAGACTTGATGCGTAGAGCAGGAACAGGCCGGGCAGGGCTGTCGACGCACACCGTAGACTTGGTGCGTAGAGCAGGAACAGGCCGGGCAGGGCTGTCGACGCACACCGTAGACTTGATGCGTAGAGCAGGAACAGGCCGGGCAGGGCTGTCGACGCACACCGTAGACTTGGTGCGTAGAGCAGGAACAGGCCGGGCAGGGCTGTCGACGCACACCGTAGACTTGGTGCGTAGAGCAGGAACAGGCCGGGCAGGGCTGTCGACGCACACCGTAGACTTGGTGCGTAGAGCAGGAACAGGCCGGGCAGGGCTGTCGACGCACACCGTAGACTTGGTGCGTAGAGCAGGAACAGGCCGGGCAGGGCTGTCGACGCACACCGTAGGCTTGATGCGAGAAGCAGGAACAGGCCGGGCTGGGCTGGCGACGTACACCGTAGGCTTAGTACGTGGAGCAGGAACCGGCCGGGCTGGACTGGCGACGCACACCGTGGGCTTGGTGCGTGGAGTAGGAACAGGCCGGTCCGTACTGGGAACACACACTACTGGCCTTAACCGGGGATCAGGAACGGGCCGGACCGGACTGGTAACACACCTCAGTCTCTCACGCCGTGCCTCAAGTACTTCCCTCCCTCTACTCGCCAATGGCTCCCGTAATCCGGTAGCCTTCTCTCCACGTCTCCCTGTGGCAGCCTCCTGCTGCCCAGCCGCCCAAGCCATGTGCCCCCCCCCAAAAAACTTTTTGGGGTTGCCTCTCGTCCTTCCGACGATGGCCCTGCTGACGCCGTTGCTCCTCTCTCCGTCGGTTCTCCACTGCCTCACTCCATGGCCGGCGATCCATCCCGGCCAGGATTTCTTCCCAAGTCCAGGACCCTTTATCGTCCAAAATCACCTCCCATGTCCATACCCTTGGCTCCTGGACACGCTGCTTGGTCCTGGTACGGTGGGTTTTTCTGTCACGACCGTCTACGGAAGGAGTGGACCAAAGCGCAGCGTGTTGAGCGAACATGTTGACTTTATTAAAGTTAAAGTGCACGAACGAGAAAACAATAAACAATGACGGATAGTGAAGTCCTCTGTGACACTGACAGAACATGGAACAAAATCCCACAACCACAAGGTGAAAACACACAGTTTAAATATGGCTCCCAATCAGAGATAACGAGCCGACAGCTGACACTCGTTACCACTGATTGGGAGTCACACGAACAACCAAGACAACACACCCAAAGACAACCAACCAAAACACAACAAAACGAACACACCCTGGCTCAACATACAAAGTCCCGGAGCCAGAGCGTGACAGATTTTCAGGCTGAACGGATGGGGAATCCATTTAGACGACAACAAAACGGAAGATTCTCGGTTAGAGGTAACGTTAGCTGGACTAGGTAAATTAGCTACGTTAGCTAACGTTACGTTACCTCTAATTGACAATCTTCCGTTTTGATGTGAAGGGAGAAAATGATGCTATAGCATCACTTCTCAGCTGTCGTCTAAATGGATTCTCAGCTGTCGTCTAAATGGATTCCCAGCTGTCGTCTAAATGGATTCTTAGCTGTCGTCTAAATGGATTCTTAGCTGTCGTCTAAATGGATTCTCAGCTGTCGTCCAAATGGATTCTCAGCTGTCGACAAAATGGATTCTCAGCTGTCATGTAAATGGATTCCCTGCTCAGCCTGAAAATCCCTCTGATAATCTTTGGTCACCGTAAGCATCATTCTTGTTTGTAGTTAGCACAGCCAGGCACAGAACATCGCATGATGACAAACGTTAGCGGGAAAAAAAAAATGCCTAGAGAATTTCTGAGATTACTGTGTGTTGGTCGTTCCAAGTAAACAACGGCATGAATCAAGTTTGTGGCCACGCCCCCTCTACCTAGTGGGGCGGTATCTGCATTCGCTATCAATGCTGGACTTTGTGGTTCACCATGAGCAGACAAATTTACAGGAAGTCGAAACTTACAGATTCTACCAGTGAAATGAAAATGCGTTCGTTCTTGGTTGTGGTTTGGATAATGTCGATGTTTATGATAAAAACGTAATGTTGTTAATATAGTAATGGTTATATGCCGTGGCAGAGCCAGGGTGAAATTCCCCTTTAATTGTTTAATATAGTAATGGCTGTATGCCCGTGGCAGAGCCAGGGTGAAATTCCCCTTTAATTGGTTTATATAACACCACTCTAAAGCTACTAATAGAATGAGGGAGTCTGAAGAAATTCCTGGTGGTTAAATCGTTAAGGAACAAAAGTACAGTAGACTCAACACTGCCGTTTAACACTTTAAAAGCATCATACCAGCGTTGTGAATATGATATTCAACACAACCGTGTTTCTCTCTGGTTAGGAGACAGTGTTCCTGATAGGTCTGACAGTGAACACGTTAAGACATGAAGTAAATGTCATTGTATTAAATTGTGTTCAACAGCAGCTCGTAACTGTGGGCCTAGAAGAGTTGCACTCGGAGTACTGTCTGTTATTTATGAGGCTATTCTATCATAGAGACCACGGGTCATTCCACACAGGGAGGAAATATGATGCAATTAACCAGAACCAGGCTGCATCTCAAATGGACCGACCCAAGTTAAATGGAACGGAATTCTCTCTCTCTACCGTATTCTAACCTTGAACTTAAACATGAGAATAGCATGCTATTCACCCACTATTCGTTTGGAGATAAAAAAAAAATGAAGTTGTTATTTTTTATTATTACCTCCTTTTTCAATCTTGTCTCATCGCTGCGACTCCCCAACGGGCTTGGGAGATGAAGGTCAAGTCACGCGTCCTCCGAAACATGACCCGCCAAACCGCGCTTCTTAACACCTGCTCGCTTAACCAGCCGCACCAATGTGTCGGAGGAAAAACTGTTCAACTGACGACCGAAGTCGCTAGAGTGCGATGAGCCAGATAAAGCCCCCGGCCAAACCCTCCCCTAACCCGGACGACGCTGGGCCAAACCCTCCCCTAACCCGGACGACGCTGGGCCAAACCCTCCCCTAACCCGGACGACGCTGGGCCAAACCCTCCCCTAACCCGGACGACGCTGGGCCCAAACCCTCCCCTATCCCCGGGACGACGCTGGGCCAAACCCTCCCCTATCCCCGGGACGACGCTGGGCCAAACCCTCCCCTTATCCCCGGACGACGCTGGGCCAAACCCTCCCTATCCCCGGACGACGCTGGGCCAAACCCTCCCCTATCCCCGGACGACGCTGGGCCAAACCCTCCCCTAACCCGGACGACGCTGGGCCAAACCCTCCCCTATCCCGGACGACGCTGGGCCAAACCCTCCCCTATCCCCGGGACGACGCTGGGCCAAACCCTCCCCTAACCCGGGACGACGCTGGGCCAAACCCTCCCCTTACCCGGACGACGCTGGGCCAAACCCTCCCCTATCCCGGACGACGCTGGGCCAAACCCTTCCCTTACCCGGACGACGCTGGGCCAAACCCTCCCCTAACCCGGACGACGCTGGGCCAAACCCTCCCCTATCCCGGACGACGCTGGGCCAAACCCTCCCCTATCCTGGATGACGCTGGGCCAAACCCTTCCCTTACCCGGACAACGCTGGGCCAAACCCTCCCCTAACCCGGACGACGCTGGGCCAATTGTGCGCCGCCCTATGGGACTCCCAATCAAGGCTGGTTGTGACACAGCCTGGGATCGTACCCGGGTCTGTAGTGACGCCTCTAGCACTGCGATGCAGTGCCTTAAACCGCTGTGCCACTCGGGAGGCCCAGATACACCGTATTCTAACCTTCCCTCATAATTCCACGACCTTTAAGGCTGAGCAACCTGTTCACCGGTTCCCAGTGGAACAACATCTATTTTATTTTTCCTTATAGAAATAAACACCATTCTTCATGCACTGTAATTTACAAATTGATAAGAGCTATTAATAAGAGTTAGGTAAATGAGTAAGCCGTTTGAATAAAGGGATTGTAAATATAAATGACAATTGTTTTACATCATGATCGCTGGAGACAAACTTGAAACCAGTCATATGGCAGCAAACTGAAGCGTATTAACATATCACCTTTACCACAGGGCTGTTTGTGAAATGCGGGCCTTATAACCTTGCAGGGATGACATTTGGAGACCCAAGCTATAGGCTTCTGTTGCCATGTGAAAATGACAGTACAGCGCCAAACCGACTGAGTTGATTTCTGATTTCTAGAATGTTTTCATTGTGTCGTCAGTTATGTCCACATTACATTTACATTTACGTCATTTATCCAGAGCGACTTACAAATTGGTGCATTCACCCTATAGCCAGTGGGATAACCACTGGCTATAGGGGGAGTTGGGTCGGGGGGGTAGATGGATTACTTTATCCTATCCCAGGTATTCCTTAAAGAGGTGGGGTTTCAAATGTCTCCGGAAGGTGGTGAGTGACTCCGCTGTCCTGGCGTCGTGAGGGAGCTTGTTCCACCATTGGGGTGCCAGAGCAGCGAACAGTTTGGACTGGGCTGAGCGGGAACTATGCTTCCGCAGAGGAAGGGGAGCCAGCAGGCCAGAGGTGGATGAACGCAATGCCCTCGTTTGGGTGTAGGGACTGATCAGAGCCTGAAGGTACATAGGTGCCGTTCCCCTCACAGCTCCATAGGCAAGCACCATGGTCTTGTAAGAGATGCGAGCTTCAACTGGAAGCCAGTGGAGTGTGCGGAGGAGCGGGGTGACGTGAGAGAACTTGGGAAGGTTGAACACCAGACGGGCTGCGGCATTCTGGATGAGTTGTAGGGGTTTAATGGCACAGGCAGGGAGCCCAGCCAACAGCGAGTTGCAGTAATCCAGACGGGAGATGACAAGTGCCTGGATTAGGACCTGTGCCGCTTCCTGTGTAAGGCAGGGTCGTACTCTCCGAATGTTGTAGAGCATGAACCTGCAGGATCGGGTCACCGCCTTGATGTTAGCGGAGAATGACAGGGTGTTGTCCAGGGTCACGCCAAGGCTCTTCGCACTCTGGGAGGAGGACACAACGGAGTTGTCAACCGTGATGGCGAGATCATGGAACGGGCAGTCCTTCCCCGGGAGGAAGAGCAGCTCCGCTTGCCAAGGTTCAGCTTGAGGTGGTGATCCGTCATCCATACTGATATGTCTGCCAGACATGCAGAGATGCGATTCGCCACCTGGTTATCAGAAGGGGGAAAGGAGAAGATTAGTTGTGTATCGTCAGCGTAGCAATGATAGGAGAGGCCATGTGAGGATATGACAGAGCCAAGTGACTTGGTGTATAGGGAGAATAGGAGAGGGCCTAGAACTGAGCCCTGGGGGACACCAGTGGTGAGAGCACGTGGTGCGGAGACAGCTTCTCGCCACGCCACTTGGTAGGAGCGACCGGTCAGGTAGGACGCAATCCAGGAGTGAACCGCGCCGGAGATGCCCAGCTCGGAGAGGGTGGAGAGGAGGATCTGATGGTTCACAGTATCAAAGGCAGCAGACAGGTCTAGAAGGACAAGAGCAGAGGAGAGAGAGTTAGCTTTAGCAGTGCGGAGAGCCTCCGTGACACAGAGAAGAGCAGTCTCAGTTGAATGACCAGTCCTGAAACCTGACTGGTTTGGATCAAGAAGGTCATTCTGAGAGAGATAGCAAGAGAGTTGGCTAAAGACGGCACGCTCAATAGTTTTGGAAAGAAAAGAAAGAAGGGATACTGGTCTGTAGTTGTTGACATCAGTGGGATCGAGTGTTGGTTTTTTGAGAAGGGGTGCAACTCTCGCTCTCTTGAAGACGGAAGGGACATGGCCAGCGGTCAAGGATGAGTTGATCAGTGAGGTGAGGTAGGGGAGAAGGTCACCGGAGATGGTCTGGAGAAGAGAGGAGGGGATGGGGTCAAGCGGGCAGGTTGTTGGGCGGCCTGCAGTCACAAGTCGCAGGATTTTACGATTTTATTTATTTTTATTTTATTTTTTTAGGGACGCATTTTCAGTGTGCCTGTATATTGCCATGCAGCTACATGGTACATACAGATTTGGCATATTATCATAGGTAAGTAGATAACTAAGATCACGAAGGACACAAGTCTAGAGAAAGAAAGCATTACATTTATTTTCATGCAATAATTTTACAGCTAGTGAATTAAGTCAGTGTTTATCCTGCGTACTGGTTTGTAGGCTACACATAGTGTGTTGGAATGGCCAATTACTATTTAGAGAGACCTTGTAACACATAAATAAAGCATGTATTTATTATGACTACGTTTGATATTAGAGTGGCCTGATTGATGTGTAGAATGATATTCTGATCTACATAATATTATTTAGATCATCTTGTCCTTTGGTGTTTTCTGAAGAATGAGATGTTGGCTCTCCAAGCCTCGAACTTGAGGAAATATCTAGAATAGATTGAGATAAAAGGATTCCATACATCCCCACGGTGACTGAGTTAACCAGGAACATTCTGAAGACCACAAGCATTCTGAAGACAACAAGCATTCTGAAGACCACAAGCATTCTGAAGACCACAAGCATTCTGAAGACCACAAGCATTCTGAAGACAACAAGCATTCTGAAGACCACAAGCATTCTGAAGACCACAAGCATTCTGAAGACCACAAGCATTCTGAAGACAGAGAATAAACTAGTTGCTATTTCCGTTTTTGTCTTTGAAAATGTTATACTGTATGAAATGGATTCTGAATGAGTTGAGTTGTTATTGTTGCATGTGAACTTTTGACCCCAGAGAGAGATGAGGACGTGACGGAGGTGCCATTAGTCTTTGCAACATCATGACACTAATATCTTTAATAGTTATTATCAGCTATCCTGTCCACTGGGTTCAGAGCGTGTGTTGTAGGTCTATGTGTTCATCCCCCTCTCTCTACGGCCTGGGAGAACACACCATCAACACGAGGAGTCCCCATAGCTCCTCCCACTCCACTGCTATTGGACACAATGGAGAAAAACAATAATAATCAACAGTCATTCAAACCAATCAGAACCCACAACCAGGTTTCCATGTCGAAAGCATCATTATTTCAGCGAATTTTAATGAATAAACAGCAAAAGCATGTTGAAATAATATGGAGTTGATCTTATTTTAGTCTCCCTGAAAACATCCTGTCTGCGTCTCAAATGGCATCATATTCCCTACATGCTGCACTATTTTTGACCAGAGCCCCTGTGGATAAAGACCAAGCAAACATGACCCCATTGGCCCTAAGCTGGGGCCAATATTATATCCCACATCGTGCCAATGTGGACATGTTTGCTGGGGAAGTGCACTATATAGGGAACAGTGTGCTATTTGGGATGTGGCCCATCCTATTTTCCCGAGCTCGTGGGATGCTTCAATGCTCTGGGGAGATCTACTGAAAATCTACTGAAGCCTTCAAAGGAGTTGCTTACTGAACTCTTCATTACTGTATCCAATCATCAACCTGAAGCTAAAGCGTCATTCAGGGACCGACCAGACAAAACTAGACCGTTCAGAATGTTGCAGAACAGCTGACGGATGAAGAAGACAAACAGAACTAGACCGTTCAGAATGTTGCAGAACAGCTGACGGATGAAGAAGACAAACAGAACTAGACCGTTCAGAATGTTGCAGAACAGCTGACGGATGAAGAAGACAAACAAAACTAGACCGTTCAGAATGTTGCAGAACAGCTGACGGATGAAGAAGACAAACAGAACTAGACCGTTCAGAATGTTGCAGAACAGCTGACGGATGAAGAAGACAAACAAAACTAGACCGTTCAGAATGTTGCAGAACAGCTGACGGATGAAGAAGACAAACAGAACTAGACCGTTCAGAATGTTGCAGAACAGCTGACGGATGAAGAAGACAAACAGAACTAGACCGTTCAGAATGTTGCAGAACAGCTGACGGATGAAGAAGACAAACAGAACTAGACCGTTCAGAATGTTGCAGAACAGCTGACGGATGAAGAAGACAAACAGAACTAGACCGTTCAGAATGTTGCAGAACAGCTGACGGATGAAGAAGACAAACAGAACTAGACCGTTCAGAATGTTGCAGAACAGCTGACGGATGAAGAAGACAAACAGAACTAGACCGTTCAGAATGTTGCAGAACAGCTGACGGATGAAGAAGACAAACAGAACTAGACCGTTCAGAATGTTGCAGAACAGCTGACGGATGAAGAAGACAAACAGAACTAGACCGTTCAGAATGTTGCAGAACAGCTGACGGATGAAGAAGACAAACAGAACTAGACCGTTCAGAATGTTGCAGAACAGCTGACGGATGAAGAAGACAAACAGAACTAGACCGTTCAGAATGTTGCAGAACAGCTGACGGATGAAGAAGACAAACAGAACAGAGATTCCATGGTGTTTTGTTTTGTTGACCTAATAATTCCATTAAGCTTTTTGTTTCCCATAAACTCCCCCCACCCCCCTGCTGCCCTCGTTGACACCCCCCCCCCCCCTCCCCCCTCCCCCTCCCCCCGGGTCAATAGTAACATCTGTGATTAATAAAAGCCTTTGTTCTGTTGGTGCTACTGTATGGTGCCATGCCATGAAGCTGGATGCATCAATGTATTCCACTGCCAAAGTGGATCAGGCTGTAGGGTTCTACGTCAGCAAGCATAGTCATCATCATAACGACGTTTCCTGTATTTGCAGCTGGATCACATGCTGGTCCCAAATCTTTTTTTTTTTGTGCGGAGTGTTTTGCATGACAAGGAGTGGAATGTTAGCACAAACAGATCTGGTATCCAAGGCTAGACGCATCAGACTGACTGATGTTTTTATCTTCTAACTCCGTAAGCCTATAGTGTGTTCCGTTAGAGTACGTTTAAGGGAGAGAGGTATTGTTTAACTCATTTAGAGACTGTAACAGCGTGTGTGTTTCTCTTCTCACAGCTGCTGTGGAGCGTGTGGAGCACCGTGAGTTTGGAGAGAGAGCCTAACTACAGAGGGATAGTTTTAACAAGGGGTGGTTAGGATTGGAGTGGGGTGGGATGCTATTTAAATCAGAGGGAGAGAATCTAATCTTTGAGATTGAACCTCAATTAGAGACCCTAGCAGACTCTATCAGACCCTAGTGGACCCTGTCAGACCCTATCAGACCCTATCAAACCCTGTCAAACCCTGTCAGACCCTATCAGACCCTAGTGGACCCTAGTGGACCCTGTCAGACCCTAGTGGACCCTGTCAGACCCTATCAGACCCTATCAGACCCTAGTGGACCCTGTCAGACCCTAGTGGACCCTGTCAGACCCTAGTGGACCCTATCAGACCCTAGTGGACCCTATCAGACCCTAGTGGACCCTGTCAGACCCTAGTGGACCCTGTCAGACCCTAGTGGACCCTATCAGACCCTAGTGGACCCTGTCAGACCCTAGTGGACCCTATCAGACCCTGTCAAACCCTAGTGGATCCTGTCAGACCCTATCAGACCCTAGTGGACCCTGTCAGACCCTAGTGGACCCTGTCAGACCCTGTCAGACCCTATCAGACCCTAGTGGACCCTATCAGACCCTGTCAGACCCTATCAGACACTAGTGGACCCTAGTGGACCCTATCAGACCCTGTCAAACCCTAGTGGACCCTATCAGACCCTGTCAGACCCTGTCAGACCCTATCAGACCCTATCAGACCCTAGTGGACCCTAGTGGACCCTGTCAGACCCTGTCAGACCCTATCAGACCCTAGTGGACCCTAGTGGACCCTGTCAGACCCTAGTGGACCCTGTCAGACCCTATCAGACCCTATCAGACCCTAGTGGACCCTGTCAGACCCTAGTGGACCCTGTCAGACCCTAGTGGACCCTATCAGACCCTAGTGGACCCTATCAGACCCTAGTGGACCCTGTCAGACCCTAGTGGACCCTGTCAGACCCTAGTGGACCCTATCAGACCCTAGTGGACCCTGTCAGACCCTAGTGGACCCTATCAGACCCTGTCAAACCCTAGTGGATCCTGTCAGACCCTATCAGACCCTAGTGGACCCTGTCAGACCCTGTCAGACCCTATCAGACCCTAGTGGACCCTGTCAGACCCTAGTGGACCCTGTCAGACCCTAGTGGACCCTATCAGACCCTGTCAAACCCTAGTGGATCCTGTCAGACCCTATCAGACCCTAGTGGACCCTGTCAGACCCTGTCAGACCCTAGTGGACCCTGTCAGACCCTATCAGACCCTGTCAGACCCTAGTGGACCCTGTCAGACCCTATCAGACCCTGTCAGACCCTATCAGACCCTATCAGACCCTATCAGACCCTATCAGACCCTAGTGGACCCTGTCATCAGTAAGCAGTTTGTTATATATAGACATATATATAACAATATATATAGAGGCCAGGCTCTGTCGTAGCCGGCCGCGACCGGGAGACCCATGGGGCGGCGCACAATTGGCCCAGCGTCGTCCAGGGTAGGGGAGAGAATGGCTGGCAGGGATGTAGCTCAGTTGGTAGAGCATGGCGTTTGCAACGCCAGGGTTGTGGGTTCGATTCCCACGGGGGGCCAGTATAAAAATAAATAATGTATGCACTCACTAACTGTAAGTCGCTCTGGATAAGAGCGTCTGCTAAATGACGTAAATGATATTAACAGCAGTGTCTCTGGGTTTAGCCCAATACAAACATTACATACTAGGGCCGCAAATACAATTTCAGTAATGTTTCCACAATTTCCCAAAATCCTGGTTGGAATCAAGCGGGAAATACGCAGGAAATCCTGGAATCATCCAACCGAGACTAAAACCTGGGAATTTTGGGAGGGTTACTGGAATTTTGCAAACCTAGGCAATGCCATTTACAGAACGTCCTGAGAGATTAAGACAGAACTTTATTGTTCAATTGCAGATCCAACAGAAATGTGACATCCTCTTTTAACCCAACCCTTCTGAAAGACACGCACACATACAAACAGTACACATACATGTATTGGTGCACGGGGCTGCCACACTGGGCACCCGCGGAGCTGTTGTTATTGGGGGTTGTGCCTTGCTCAAGGACACAACAGCAGGTAATGGCATCTAGGATTTAATCCCAGCAACCCTCCGGTTGCCAGCTCACTTCCCGACAGATTTCTTTGGCAACCCTCCTGTTGCTGGTTCGCCTCTCTAACCGCTAGGTTACCTGCTGCTCAGTGGGCTGGTTTACATGATGGTCAGTAATGTGCCTCTACAGCAGAAGAACGTCCTGATGACTGGTCAGTAATGTGTTCTAGAACGTCCTGATGACTGGTCAGTAATGTGTTCTAGAACGTCCTGATGACTGGTCAGTAATGTGTTCTAGAACGTCCTGATGACTGGTCAGTAATGTGTTCTAGAACGTCCTGATGACTGGTCAGTAATGTGTTCTAGAACGTCCTGATGACTGGTCAGTAATATGTTCTAGAACGTCCTGATGACTGGTCAGTAATGTGTTCTAGAACGTCCTGATGACTGGTCAGTAATGTGTTCTAGAACGTCCTGATGACTGGTCAGTAATGTGTTCTAGAACGTCCTGATGACTGGTCAGTAATGTGTTCTAGAACGTCCTGATGACTGGTCAGTAATGTGTTCTAGAACGTCCTGATGACTGGTCAGTAATGTGTTCTAGAATGTCCTGATGACTGGTCAGTAATGTGTTCTAGAACGTCCTGATAACTGGTCAGTAATGTGTTCTAGAACGTCCTGATGACTGGTCAGTAATGTGTTCTAGAACGTCCTGATGACTGGTCAGTAATGTGTTCTAGAACGTCCTGATGACTGGTCAGTAATGTGTTCTACAACGTCCTGATGACTGGTCAGTAATGTGTTCTAGAACGTCCTGATGACTGGTCAGTAATGTGTTCTAGAACGTCCTGATGACTGGTCAGTAATGTGTTCTAGAACGTCCTGATGACTGGTCAGTAATGTGTTCTAGA